>NC_142933.1:107594289-107596789 GCF_046866305.1 Octopus bimaculoides
TTTGTGTGTGTGTGCGCGTCTGTGTTTGTTCGCCCGCCATCGCTTGACACCCGATGTAAGTGTGTTTGCGCTCCCGATGTCTAGCGGTTCGGCAATAATCACCGATAGAATAAACACTTGGCTTTCAAAGAATAAGTTCTTCCACATATACACATTGATTGTCTCTAAGACACTGGGGCCGCTTTCAATCTGTATCGAATATATTTACATACGAAGAGTGTGAAATTCTCCAAAAATTGTGTCCTTTTTCTTGCTACCTTAAAGAAAGGTCGAGTTCTTTGCTTCTATAGAAGCGAATAATGACCTTTATTGTTGGAGAAATTCTACAGTTCTTTTAAATTGAAGTTGTGTATTCGCAGTAATAATTACTCTACCTTTGAAACAGCTGCTACAACAACAACATCATCATGATCATCATCCTCATTATCATCATCATCATCATCATCATCATCATCATTATCATACTGTTATTTCCATTTTCTCTTTCAACATTTGTTTTGTCTTGGTTATTTTGTTCCTAATCTTTATGTCGTCAATTACACGCTTGAACTTTGAGGGTGACGGAGTTTTTAATGTAGTAGTAGTAGTAGTAGTAGTAGTAGTAGTAGTAGTAGTAGTAGTAGTAGTAGTAGTAGTAGTAGTAGTATGTTGCTGTTGTCGTTTCGGTGTTATTCCAAACTATTCAAAGACAGCCTTCTTCGTATCTCTTGCTGAGTCGCGTTTCATTATACGCTATATTCAGTCTGTTTCCACTGTTTTATCTTATTTTGTTTTAACCCCCCCCACACACACACACACTTTTTTTCACTTTTGGCTTAGAGTGTTCGAACAATGGATATGCAGATGAAAGCTCAATTATGGAAAATGTTGAGTGTTTGCTGGTCCTGAGATGAGAACGTGGGTGGTCGAAATAATTGACTGGCGAGCAATTTGTCAATCCACCTTACATCTCACATGACCCAGTCAACCTCGTTGTAAATGACGAACAGAATGATAACGTCTCCCTTGTCGGATCAGCTTCGTATTTGAATCATGTAACTGTGTAAACAAAGAGGTGAGTGGTTAATTAACATCAAGTTGAAACTCTGGCTCAATTTGTGATTATAACTTTTAGATGAGATAATATACAAGTTATATGCATAAGCGCAGGTATGGCTGTGTGGCAAGACGTTTGCTTTCAATCACACAGTTCTGGGTTCAGTTCCACTGCGTACAATTGGGACAAGTATCTTCTGCTATAGTCTCTGTCCGATCAAACCTTTGAGAATGGATTTGGTACACGGAAACTGACAGAAGCCCATCGGATGTGTGTGTGTGTGTGTGTGTGTGTGTGTGTGTGTGTGTGTGTGTGTGTGTGTGTGCGTTCGTGTATCTTTGCGTTTCTCCCTTACCACTGCTTTACAATCGCTGTTGGTATGTTTACGACCCTTAACTTAGCGGTTCTGCAAAGAACCTAATAGAATAAGCACCAGACTTAAAACATAATTACTAGGGTTGATTAATTTAGTAAAAATTCTCGAAGGCACTGCTCCAGCATGGCCGCAGCCTAATGACTGAAACACATAAATTTAAGATAACGATTCATTATTTACATTATTTACATTATTTACATTTGACAGATGTTTGACCTCATTTTGTTTGTTGTTAACACGTTTCGGCTGATATACCCTCCAGCCTTCATCAGGCGTCTTGGGGAAATTTCGAACCTGGGTTCTCATTCCTAAGGTATTTTTCGATGTTGTTGTCATTATTATTATTCAGGTCACTGCCTGGAATCGAACCTGGATAATAATAATAGTAATAATAATAATAATAATAATAATAATAATAATAATAATAATAATAATAATGTATATAATGTAAATAATGTACATAATTCCTCATTTCTTACATATAGAACTAGAAAAGATTCATTGTTAATACGTCCTGGTAGATTCGAACGTGAATATATTAATCGCTGTTGTATCTTGACATTGAAGAGCAACTTCTTTTTTCAGATAGATCAGAGCTATATAACATAGGCTTATTTTTGTATATATGATCGCTGTAATCACTGAAATCTGGATGATTTTTCTCCCTCGTCAGCCACATTCAAGGCGAAAATATCATTTAATTCACTGCAGGGGATTGTTTTTATCCGAGACGGTAAGGACAAAGGGAAAATGTATGAAATTATGAATATGCTATTTTGAAACGAGGATCCATGCTGTATAGTGTAGCCACAACCAAAGCTAAGAGAAGATAACTGATGTGGAATTCATACAACCTGAGATTTACCAAATCAATGCGACAAACAAGTGATTCATAGGTAAGCATATATATATATATATATATATATATATATATATATATATATATATATATAGAGAGAGAGAGAGAGAGAGAGAGAGAGAGACAGAGAGAGACAGAGAGAGAGAATGAATAGGTTAATAGATTTCAATACGTCAACATATAAGAAACATAGATAAATAGATAGATAGAGAGAGAGGGAGAGAGAAAG
>NC_142933.1:107601789-107616789 GCF_046866305.1 Octopus bimaculoides
AGACCGTGTTATGCTGTCTTATATATTTGAAATAAGATACGCTACATCACACTGTTGATTGCTTTATAATATACACTAGAACATCCTACTGCTGATAATCGTTCCATTACAGATTTCCCTGCGAAAGCTCGTAGCTTATTGGTTACATAAATGCGCACACACACGTCAACATACACGCGCACACACACACACACACACACACACACACACACACACACACACACAGACACACATAATTTAATACATGCTGTTAGATTAAGAGCTACTGATAGTTTCTTGCCATTGAGACATATGGTTAGGCAGATTTTTTTAACATATTTTGTGTCTTCAACCAATCTTAATGCTCTGGGCACATGGTTTGTTCTATTTGAAAAACAGGACGCTGCTACTTCGTGAGAAACCACGAGAAAAACCGAGAAGATAGTTGATGCTAAAAGTGGAATGAGAAGCCAAAAAAGGTGAGTAAAAACGAGAACAGATTCCCTGTATCAAATTCATTCATAACGGATTGGTTGGCCCAAGGCTATATGAAAATAAGAAGATACTTGCCCAAGGTGCTCCGCTGTGGAACATAACCCGAAGCCACGTGATTAGAAAACGAGCTTTTAAACCACACATACATTTTTGTTGTTTAAAAACAAAATACAAAGTAACCGTTTTAATGGCCCCCACAAGAGATGAAAGACAAATTGACAAGAGATAGTTTTGAACTCAGACTCTCTCTAAAAACCTCACCACAAAATGGCGTGTGGCATTTAATCCGGCACACTATACTTTCAAGCAGATTGGTATTTTTGATAAAGATATCAAATGTGATGAATGCAATAATACATTGCTGCTGGTAATATCTCGTCCAGCACACGGAATATATATCGTTGATGGAGATGTACACTTGAAGAGGATACGTTATTGAATATTATAGGATATTCTTGTTATGGAAATGTTATATTGCGCAAGAAAATTCATTGTCGATACAGATAGTGTGTACTTGAAAATTATATTATTGAATATTATATATATATATATATATAAATAAAAATAAATAGATAAATAAATAAGTAAATATATATATATATATACACATACATACATACGTGTGTGTGTGTGTGTGTGTGCGTGTGTGTGTGTGCGTTTTGAGATATCACGGTGTTGATGGAGATATCACATGCTGCAGATGAAAATATGCTGTTGATGGAGATATCGAATATGATATTAATAATACTCTTGAACATGATAATGCTATTGAATATCTTATTGTTGACGGATATAGTATCAGCTGAATGATATATATATATATAGTTAAATAACATATGAAATAGTTGAAAGAGTTAGCTGCTGTACGATCCATATAGAAATATTTTTAAATATTTGCCCCTCAGCATTTAGAAACCAACAATCTCCAGAATTCTGTTATTGACAGAATCGATTGAAATTGCAAATATTCTGAACTTTTTACAGTATATTGCTTTCTTTCCTACGAAGAATATGAATGACCTATTCCATACAGTATCAAACCAGTCGCAGATGACGTCAGTTCGTACCGTGTCATAATCATTGCATTATGCATAAGGTCACACCTATTCTATTCTCGGATGGCCCCATCCACCTAGGATTTACAAGGCAAGAGCAATATTGTAAATTCGACATGTATTTCGTCAACTTTCATTGCTCATTTTCAATTATAGCCGAAAAGAAGGCTGCATCTAGTGAACCGGCTTTCTATCTAGTGAAACGTTTATCATTTATCCATTCAATGCAGGAGAAACTGAAGATAAACATCGGACTGGTAGGCGATGGAGATCCGTGTTGATACATTCCTCCTGTCTTGCTTTTCTTTAAGCTTTCTATTATTAATATATTTGCTGTACTATAGTGAATATTTTATAATAGTGTTCTCTAGATGCCTAAGAATTTTACTTCTTTATTTTGTCAGAAGTACAATATGTCTGACAAGTTTATAGCAGTCTAAACTACTGGTTCTCCACCATTTTCTACCTACAGCTCCCTTTGATTCCCGTATAACTCAGGTGAGACGAACTCTCATAGTCATTGAATGTCTAAAAAGTAATATATTTTGATGATTAAACATTCGGAATTGTATAAAAGAAATTGTTTAAATATTTTGTGAATTCTTTATTGTCAGTTTATCACAAATAAATCTTAACAAAGACATTTTATATGGACCTCCAAGGGTCATTCGGACCCTGGATGAGAGCCGCTGGTCTATACAAACTAAGTGCATTCAATTAGTTTCAAAATATTAATAATTACTTATTATGACAAAAATGGATATTCGTTTCTTTTTTCCTTTTTTCTTTTGTTTCTTTCAGTCACTTGACTGTGGCCATGCTGGAGCACCGCCTTTAGTCGAACAAATCAACCCCAGGACTTATTCTTTGTAAGCCTAGTACTTATTTTATCGGTCTCTTTTTGCAGAACGACTAATTTACGAGGACGTAAACACACCAACATCGGTTGCCAAGGGATGGTGAGGGTACAATCACAGACACAAAACACACACACACACACACACACATATATATATATATACATACATGACGGGCTTCTTTCGGTTTCCGTCTACCAAATCCACTCACCATGCTTTGGTCGGCCCGAGGCTATAGTAGAAGACACTTGCCCAATGTGCCACGCGGAGGGACTGAACTCAGAATCATGTGGTTGTCAAGCAAGCTATTTACCACTCCTGCGCCTGTATCTATTATCTTTTTATATTTAATATAAATCTAATCTGTTTATTACATTTCTTCTATGGTTTTTCTCTCCTTCGTGTGTGGTAAATTCTACGTACTTTAATCGACACTTTAATATTTGTAAGGGGACAAGCGGCGAGCTGTCAGAATCGTTAGCACGCCAAGCGAAATGCTTAGCGGTATTTCGTCTGTTTTACGTTCTGAATTCCAATTCCGCCGAAGTCGATTTTTACCTTTCATCCTTTCGAGATCGTTAAATTAAGTACCAGTTGCGTACTGGGGTCGATCTAATCGACTGGCTCCCTCCCCCAAAATTTCGTGCCTTGTGTCTAGAGTAAGAGAGGTTGTAAAAGTGAAAGGGGAGAGTGACGTATAGAATCAGAATAAAACTAAGCTAAGTTAAGAGAAGTTGATTGAAGTCAAAGCATTTATGAAGAAGACAGGAGAACAAGTAAAAGAAAGTAACGACTGAGGAATGAAAGCGAAAACAATGAAAAACTGAAATAGTGTGAAAGGGTTAGATTTTAATAGATTTTATGAACTGTTAGGAAAGCCCCGAAGAAGCACTTTTGAGGCAATTCAGAAATTACCTAAACATTTCTTTAATTAAACATTTAAAAATGCAAATTCCAAAAATATTCTCTTTTGGGACGAAGCAGAAATTACCAAAAATTATTTTTTTTAATTATTCCCCCCACCTCCCGCAAAAAATTCCAAACACCAGTATTCTCTCGCAGCATTTATATTTGAATCCAGTTTTGTTTAAGCTGCTGGCTCAATGTATTAACGCCGCCGATGAAAAGCTGGAATATTCCTCTGCTAAATGAAATATGATTATTTTTTATATTTCCCTATCTAGATCTAGAGAATTATCTAGAGAATTATAGTGGTTATACCATTTGACCTCACCAATAAGACCACTTTCCGGATTCAGTTCTACATGGATGATCCTGGCCATATTATCATGTCCGAGCTTATTTTGAGTTTGTCTTATTTTTGACCACTCTGATGTTATGTAGAAGATTTACTCGTCTCCTTCATCTCACAACCTACACTTTTCTGATATATCTTACTCGTTGATATCTGAGATAATGATTTAGCATCTCCTCAGCACGTGACAAATATATCTCCTTATTATTGGTGCCAACTTATTCATAGATAATGTTTCCAGGATCCACGTATAGAGATCGCTGTCAATAGACCATGTTTTCTTCTCATACAATCTTTGATTAATCTTATGTTAATCGTTCTGATTATCTAAAAGAAGGTTGTTTCTTTTCTCAACAGTTTAGTCATCTTTTGTGATGTAATTTCAGTTAAGACTTCCCAAACTATAGAAAATGATAAAGGTTAAGGCTTTGGGTTTGTTAGAGTAGTTTCTTTAGTGCTGTCGTTTCAAATAGTTTTTTTTTTTTTTTTCGGTGAACCACTCGGATGTTGTTTCTTATTTCTTTATTGCCCACAGGGGGCTAAACAGAGAGGGGACAAACAAGGACAGACAAAGGGATTAAATGGATTAGATTGACCTCAGTGCGTAACTGGTACTCAATTTATCGATCCCGAAAGGATGAAAGGCAAAATCGACCTCGGCGGAATTTGAACTCAGAACGTAGCTGGCAGACGAAATACCTATTTCTTTACTGCCCACAAGGGGCTACACACAGAGGGGACAAACAAGGATAGACAAACGGATTAAGTCGATTATATCGACCCCAGTGCGTAACTGGTACTTAATTTATCGACCCCGAAAGGATGAAAGGCAAAGTCGACCTCGGCGGAATTTGAACTCAGAACGTAGCTGGCAGACGAAGTACCGCTAAGCATTTCGCCCGGCGTGCTAACGATTCTGCCTGCTCGCCGCCTTGATGTTGTTTCTGGATCTTGATCTTGTTTCTGGATGTTGTTTCTGGCTCCCTCGCTATCTTATTAACCATTTCAACTTCTAGGCCTTATGTGTTCTTGTTAAAAATTTGAACCACACTATTTGCGATTCCAGTTCTTATAGCAACTGGGCTGCCGCCTCTTCTTTTGTTGATGATGACCACGACTGTTCATGTGCTGTGTTCGTTGTGGCTGCGATTTCTTTGTTGTCCATTCTCCTCATCCGCATCATTTCGTTTCTTTCTAATTTTTCTGCTTTATTATTGATAAAATGCTTTCGGGTTAGAGTTGAACAGTTGGTATTTTTCAGAGAATCGTTATCGCTTGTCACACCGACGATTTCTTTACGATATTGCGAAGTTCTCAGGTTCCATACGTTCTTTCATTTCAGTTACTTATTTCTCTTTTGTTATGCTGTATTTCTCTGGTATTTGCCTCTCCATGTTTAGCAGTTGTATCATTTCATTATTGATTTCATTAAGGATTGAAACATTGTCTTTATTTTCTGGAGGGTGAGGTTTTGTAGGTTTGTTGTCTATGTAGTTTACTTGAATTCTGATATCATGAGAAAGTACGCTGCGTATATAATTTCCATGAGTCTGGTGATATTGATGTTCGTATCTGTTTTCTTTTATTCTTCGATTATTAAATTTGCGTGGGTATTTTTTGTTTTCTTTTTTACTGTTTATAGATTTATCCTTGGGAAATATCTCTGTTGCTTCGTCAGAAAGTCTTTTGTTTCTAATTCTTTATTTTGCCATATTTCGATTTTCATTCTTAGAGTTTCCTATTCATAATATTTTTATTTTCATTGTCCCGATTGCGTTTTTTTTATTTCTTAGTTTCGGTCAGTATTCTGTAGGTGTTCAAGGATTTCGTTTCGCTGTGTATTGTTATTTACATTGTATTCTACGGGTTAGATTATCTTCGCGATTTTTGAAAAATTTTTCCTGCTTGTTTTGTGTCTTCATCATGTATTCTTTCTTTTCAAGTGTTATATTACGGTTTCTGATTTTCGAGGGAGGGGTGGAGATATTCACAATGCATCACTTTAAACCATCTACTCTGGTCTTTTATTAGCCAACACCATGTTTGCACCAGCTTATTTTCTCTTCAAATTTCATCCAAGAATTTTACCATAGTTTAATTTCTTGGAAAGGGAATGGCAATAAAATATGTATGTAGTAGAATACAAACAGATTCTTCTAGTGTCCCATTATGATATTTTTTTCTGTTTGCCAGATGTGGAAGGAATGCTCGATCTAGTTATTAGACTGTCACCGTTTTCGTTGGGTGCCAGTTTCTTTGTTTCTAACGAAGTGCAATTTTTAGATACCCCATAAAACCTTCAGTTGATTGATGTTGGTCATATTCGTATTGCCTCATGTTCTTTTCTTTATATGAGGACTCAAAATATGCTGCTGGGTCAAGAAAGTGTCTATGTCTACTTTCGACTATATAGGCAACTAAAGCAATTAACAAAAGCACAGCAGATGTCAGCAGGCCATCTTTTTGCGTGTAGCTCTTTGACTATATCAGTTTTTCTTCGTATAAATCCTGAATATATATTAGTATTTCTTTTAGATATTTACATAACCATATATGCCTCTATCCATGTACATCTTGTATGTTTGTCCACACACCCGCCTGTCTGGCTGACACGATTGTATCAGTATATATGTGTATGTGTGTATGAGGGAACATGTACACCATATGGTCTGTACAGAACTACATTATCCGAGGTGTCCTTCTGTTCATTTTTGAAACGCCAAGTTGTTCCGTGAGGGAGTTTGACTGCTATGTCTACATGTCTGGAAATGTAGCTGTAAATTAACTGCCTTCTGATGTCAGTAAGACCATTTTAAACCAAAGAAAACATGGGAATCGATATCTTACAAGAAAAATATTGAATAACACGTAAAAAATAACTTCAATTGGTTAGATATGAGGTTTTAGATTATGTCTTAAAGCCTAATCAATTAATCCATTTATCTTTACGAGACATGTTAACATCTGATATATTGATCCCAGATATAATTATAGGTCCTGTTCTCTTAGATCCTAACAGCAATACAATAATGGAAGTCTTATTTTTAGCGTATATAATGGCTGTCACAGATACACATAGTAATTTGACACTCTACATTTTAGAATTGAATTTACCACGAGACGAAAAATAACAGAGATATTGGTGAAAAAGACGAAGTCAAGTAGTCAAGAGAAGCATGGTGATTGGTTAGTTTGGTTAGTTTGTCATGAGGACTAAAACGTCTGAAATTTCGGACGACGCTGATTTGACATATAAGTAAAGAACCTTATTGGTCGGTGGAAGTGAACAACAAGTGGATAAGTTAGATTTTAATCTCTACCGGGGTCCATGTCAAATTTTGTTGTTAAAATTTATCTGCTATAAATTGGTTACACGTCTACAATGCACAACATATTTTAACAATTTTTATAAACAATTACAAATAATATTTGATAAAAATATAAGATTTTTTTAAAACATCGAACGTGTAGGAGGGTCCATCCGAGTAAAATAGGAATCAAAGGAGTCCATAGGTAAAATATGGTTGAGAAACACAAGGTTAAAAGATCCCAAAGTGGGCGGTATTACCCCCCCCCCTGGGAGTGGTGGAAAGTTCCAAGGGGACGTTGAAAAAAAGTGGGACGATAATGAGGTGGCGATTCATGTAAACATTGGGGTGATAATCGGGTGGTGATACATGTAAAAAGTGGGGCGACAATGGGGTATCGATTCATGTGAAAACAACAAAATAATGGGTTAAGTTTTATTTGTGAAATATAGTTGCTTTGAATTTGCTTCAAGAAAGAGTCTATGTTTGCGAGTGTTAGTTGTGGTGGGGGGCGTTAAGAATGTGGTCCGGGTGTCAAGGGAGCGGCAGCCGAAAAAAGTTTGGGAACCACTGAGGTAAGTGTAGATGAGAAACGGATGTAAAAGAATCAGCTATAAGAGAGAGGAGTGGAGAGACAGATGAATGGTGTGAGAGGCGGTGTAAAGTGTCAGTTGTTTAAAGAGAGAAGTGATTAGTGTGATAGATGGGGTAGGGGTAGAGAGGAATAATAGGGTAACGTGAGTTAGTCAGTCGTTAGTCAGTCGGTAGACAGTCGGTAGACAGTCGGTAGACAGTCGGTAGACAGTCGGTAGACAGTCGGTAGACAGACGTTAGTCAGTCGGTAGACAGACGTTAGTCAGTCGGCAGACAGTCGGTAGACAGTCGGTAGACAGTCGGTAGACAGTCGGTAGACAGACGTTAGTCAGTCGTTAGTCAGTCGTTTGGACTGTTGGTTACATAATGTTACAAACATACATTCACACTCACACAAATATTATTTAAATGTCTTAAATTAAGGATACATGTATACAGGTATACGAATATTAAAAAAACAAAACCTGTACAGACGATTAGTTGATAGAGATCACGTGTTTGAGCTCTATATTAGCAAATTTCGTCCATCAAATCGATATTGCCGGTACAGTTGCACGGTGGGCAACACATCAGACGGCAAAATCATCGCAGAGCAACGCCGGAAGAAGTGTTTTATGAACAGCATCATACTTTGAAGGTTGAGATCTTCGTTGAAAGTCTGCTGATATCAAATAAAGTGTTTTGCTATGCAAATTTGTAGCCCCAGATATCTGAAGATACCGGATTTGTTGTGTGTCTTAATAGATTGGTAGCTTATTTCTCTGGGGTTGGCCAAATAATGCAGGCACCGCTGATGAGCACTCAATAAGTTTCGAAAATCGATGAAGGCTAAGCAACATTTTTTCCAATCTTCGGAAAAATACTTAAATTTACCGAGTATGTATATTTACTACATACGTGTACATGTGTGTGTGTGTGTGTGTGTGTGTGTGTGTGTGTGTGTGTGTGTGCGTGTGTGTGTGTGTGTGTATTGAAACATTAGCGACAAGCAGTGTTTAGATGTGAGCTGAATTTAGATTAGTTAAAATGTTTGTCAAATACACTGCAGTTACCGTGGAGAAAAATCTCTCGTATGGTAAAAAGGTGTGAAAACGCCCAGTTCGTTGAGAGTTGCCATCTGTCAGGAATCTCAGACATCGATGTTTCGAGTTTTTTGACACTTGTCAATGAGATGTACCCAAGGGAGACAACTATGAACCCACTTAATAAAGCTGTAGCTATACATATAATTCAGTCAACACGTTGACTGATTTCCGCTAGAAGATCGCCCGATCAAGGTAAATAACGAAGCATTAACAAAAAAAACTTGAAACATCGATGTCTGGGATTCCTAACAGATGGCGACACCGAACGAGCTGGGTGTTTTCACACCTTTTTATCATATGAGAGCTTTTTCTTAACGGTAACTGCTGTGTATTTGCCTCTTAGCAGTTGAAATATGTGACAAACATATTTCAACTGACCTAAATTCTGCTCATGTCAGTGAACAGGTCGCGGTCTCAAAGCGACGAAAATATTTTGACAAATTAAATTTAAATGTTGAAGTGAATCTAACGGATTTTGTGTGTTATTTTAAATGGCTCATAAACACCTTCCACGCTGCAATTGTTTTCGTTCCAGCACACGATCTCAGATCAGGTCACTTGCTATGCAAGTACATCTCCGTAATATATATATATATATATATATATATATATATATATAGATATATAGGTGAAGTATATTTGCCACTTAAATGTGGCTGACCCCTAAGGGTGGATGTTACTGTTGCTTTTAGCCCCAGGAGAACATCTCCTCCAGCTGGCTATAGACACACATCTGTGTCCTGTCTGTTTCTGGGTATTTACCCGTCGTCAGCGTACGACAATCGCCGACATTCGAGGCGAAAGATATCCCTTTGCAAATATATATAACTTTTTCCAGTGAAATTATTCACTGATCTCATATGTATATATATATATATTGTGAAATCCGTGTTGCTTATTTTTTGATATTATTTTTTTTTGATCACCTATCCTTTTAGGATACGATATTCGGGTGCCTACGCATAAGTACCATATTCAACCTTGAATTCTATATCTAAACCGTATACATATATATATATATATATATATATATATATATATATATATATATATATATATATATATATATATATATATATATATATATATATATATATATATGTGTGTGTGTGTGCATGTATGTATGTATATATATATATATATGTATGTATATATGTATATATATATAGGTATATATGTATATATATATGTCTACCCAATTCACTCACAAACTTTGGTCGGCTTAAGGCTAAAGCAGAAAACACTTGCTGAAGGTGCCACGCAGTGAGACCGAACTCAAAACCATTTGTTTGAGAAGCAACCTTTTTACCACACAACCACGCCTGCGCCTCTATATGTGCACATAAACACACACAACCATGCGCTCACATCAACGCACTCTCATTCAAACATACGCACACACACATAACCTCACATTACTATTCGGATTATATATTTTTTCTCGTGCATGACAATAATGTTGTACATTGACAAAGCATTTAAGCAAAGAATAACATCTCGTAATAGGAAATATTTTGGAAGACGTCATTAAAAAATAATATTAGGCGACTCAACAAAAAATAGCTTATGTTACTGTTAATATGCGATACATTAGACGCGTGTCTATTAATAGATGTAGGAGTGAGTCATTGTTAAAGTCGCTCTTGGTAGCTGAGCGGTGAAACAATTGTGATTAAGTAACGATTTCGGTTGGATAATGCAGTTGTGACGTCATAGTTGTGACCATCTGTCTAGGTTGTGGTACTCCGTCTGTTACGACGACGAGGGTTCCAGTTGATCCGATCAACAGAACCGCCTGCTCGTGAAATTACCGTACAAGTGGCTGAGCACTCCACAGACACGTGTACCCTTAACGTAGTTCTCGGGGAGATTTAGCGTGACACAGAGTGTGACAAGGCTGGCCCCTTTGAAATACAGGTACAACAGGAACAGGAAGAAAGAGAGAAAGGTGTGGTGAAAGTGTACAGCAGAGTTTGCCATCCCAACCCCTGCCGGAGCCGCGTGGAGCTTGAGGTGTTTTCACTCAATAAACACTCACAACGCCCAGTCTGGGAATCGAAACTGAGATCCTACGACCGCGAGTCTACTGCCCTAACCATTGGGCCATTGCGCCTCCACCGCTCATGGTGAGCGGTGAAACAATTGTGATTAAGTAACGATTTCGGTTGGATAATGTAGTTGTAACGTCATAGTTGTGGCCATCTATATGTATGTAATATATGTATATATGTACGTATATATGTACGTATGTATGTGTGTGTGTATGTATGTATGAATGTATGTATGTATGTATGTATGTATGTGTACACATATGTATATGTATGTATATATGTAAGCGCGTATGTATATGTATGTGAGTTTGTAGGTGTGTGTATATATGTACGTACGTATGCATGTATGTGCATGTATGTTTATAGATAAGTAGGTAAATGTGTGCTTGTATATACATGTATATGCTGTGTATATATGCTCCTATGTATGTATGTATGTATGTATGTATGTATATACACACACATACACACACACACATATAATATATATATAGTATCCCTTTTTATATCCGCCATTCTACTTAGCTATATCTCTCAAGTCCATGAAGTCACCTATTGCTCTCTCTCTCTCTCTATCAGACCCCTCACCGTTTCTCTCTTTCTTTGACACCCACAGATATATATATATACAAACCCTCTATTGATTATTGCTCATTAAATATTGTCCTGCTTCCTTTGACCTGCCATTATCTTCTAGTTTTACTTACAATTTCTTCCTCTCGACCATAAATCCGAAACTCGTCCTATAAACAAATTTAAACGCTATAAACAAGGCGGTGAGCTGACAAGAATCGTTAACACACCAGGAAAAATGCTTAGTGGTATTTCACCCGTTGCTATGTTCTGAGTTCAAATTTTGCCGAGGTCGATTTTGCCTTTCATTCTTTCGGGGTCGATAAACTAAGTACCAGTGAAACACTGGGGTCGATGCAATCGACTAGTTCCCTCCACACAAATCTGAGGCCTTGTGCCTGCAGTAGACAGGTTTTTACATACTATAAAGGCAAGACTCTGTTACGAGAATCAAGCAATCAAATGCCACTTTTGTGGTGTCTGTTTCAAGAAGAGGCTGTCGTCTGCGAATAGGTATGTCATGGTGATATGTATACCGTCTGAAGGAGCGTGGCTTAGTGGTTAGAGTTCGGCCCTCAATCATTCGATACCGGACTGTGCATTGTGTCCTTGAGCAAGACACTTTATTTCACGTTGTTCCAATCCACTCAGCTGGTAAAAATGAGTTGTACCTGTAATTCACAAGGGGCCAGCCTTGTCACATTCTGAATAACACTGAATCTTCCTGAGAGCTACCTTAAAAGTACGTGTGCCTGTGGAGTACTCAACCACTAGAACGTTCATTCTACGAACAAGCTTTCCGGTTGATCGGATCAACTGGAACCCTCGTCGGCGTAACCGATGCAGTGCCAGTTAATATGTACCATGCTTTCACTGATTTTCGTAGGTGCCTATGTAGTCGTGGTTAGACCTTCTCGACTCTCTTCCAGCGTTTAACCCATCGGCAGGATGTGCTACCGTGAGTGAGAGAGAGAGAGAGAGAGAGAGAGAGAGAGAGAGAGAGAGAGAGAGAGAGAAAGAGAGAGATGTATGGAACAATATGAGATAAATAGCCTTGCTCAAGAACATAACACGCCAGCCAGTCAAGGAATTGATCCTAAGACTTTGTGATCGTCAGCTGAACATCATAACACCTCGGTCAAGCTCCTTCACATGTTGTTGGCCAGAGACTGAATATTCTTATTGTAAATTATACTTCAAAAGGTTCACGTAATTTCTTTTTTTCTTAATGTTTTATTATGAATCTAAAGTGTTACCTCATCATACGGCAGGTAACTCAGGAAGTATATCTTTATCACCATAGATAATATCAGGTAATATGACACACATGAAGTGATTATAATATAACTTTTATCAACTGTCTTGCTGCTTGCACAGAATGATGAAATAAGTTCTAATTTCCAAAAGAAACGTTTCTTTTTTCTTAAAATAATATTAAATTAAATAATATTAAAAAGAAGAAAAAACGTTAATTGAAAACAAAATGACTCTATGTAGATTTATACCAAGAAAGTTACTCGCTCTCACTCACACACGTTTATTCTCTCTTTCTCTTTCTCTCTCTCTCTCTCTCTCTCTCTCTCTCTCTCTCTCTCTCTGTCGATATACACATATATACATGCATGCATACATACATACGTAAGTACATACAAACATACATACATACATACATACATACATACATACATACATACACACATACATACATACATACACACATACATACATATATACATATATGCACACAACATTATATAATATATATATATATATATATATATATATATATATATATATATATATATATATATATATATATATACGTATGTACGGGTGCATGGACAAACGAAAAAAGAGGCACTCAACAGATAGAATTAGTAGGTGTTAAATATATAATTATTTAAAACTGTTTGATTCGGTGCCATGTGGTTAACTGAACGCAACAAGCCACCTTTCCTTAAGAAGCCTACGAAAATTTAAATCGCTTGAGGCCGAACCAAACTTAATTACAATATATATATATATATATGTATATATATATATATATATATATATATATATATATATATATATACACAGTGAGAGAGAGTGAGAGAGAGAGAGGGAGATAACGAGAGAAAGAGAGGGAGAGAGAAATCTTCTCAGTCCCTGTAACTCATTCTCTCTGCACGCGTGTAGCGTACATTTACTCATTGCCTAACAAGCAGCCTAGTATGTGAACTCATCTTGTAGCTCGTGTGATAATCCCCTCTTTTACACTCTTTTACTGCCTTTTACTCTCTTTCTTTCTCTCTCTCTCTCTCCATCATTTTCTCCCTCTCGCTATACGATGTAAAACGTGATTGGAATAATAATAATAACAATAATAATAATAACAACACCAACAACAATAATAATGATAGTAATAATAATAACAGAATAAAAATAATAGAAATATTTATGGTTTAGGAATATCGTAAGCTATTCATAAAGATAGGTTTAAAGAGACGACAAAAATATATTGAAAGGCAATTATGGAAAGTCACGATTAAGAACAAGACTCATATGATTTGATGAATGTCTATTTATGTGAAGGTTCACGCTCAAACAGAGCTGAACAGATGACTCAACAGAGACAAAATCAAAAAGAAAAACTATCAAAATCAATTGCAACAACATTCACAATAATAGCAACCATTGACGATCGTAAAATAGGTACGGTTCGTTTTATCGTAGCTGCTGCGTTGATACTGTTAGCAATCGCCATTGCTGCAGTAATCGCAACAGAAAACGCAACAAGACTTATAACAACAACGGCAATTACAGTGATAGCAACCGTTAATGTTTCTGATATAGGTTTGTTGTGCCTTAGATGTTCTGTTGACGCTGTTTGCACTCTTAATTGCATCAGAAATCGCAACAGTTATAGCAACATTAATCCTGACAAGTATTTAAAGCAGTTGCTACGAAGAGATGGAAGAGATTGATAGATGTACACGAATGCTTCGTCTGCCGGAAATTGGAATCGGTTTCCCTCATATCATACCATCCGGTTATGAGAAATGAAGAACACATTGTATAGAATGTGGTTCTAAATCCAGAATAGAAAATAAATGACGGAATGGACGTGGAATGGACGCTTTTAATAATGAATCTGCTCGGTCAGGATTGCCTTGGGACCCAACAATAAGAGCAACAACGACAACAGCTTCTGATTTAGGCACAAGGCCAGCAGTTTTGAGTGGAAGAGCTAAGTCTATCGCATCGGCTTGACTGTTATGCTATTTTATTGATTCCTAAAGGATGAATGGCAAAAGATGAAGGGTAAAGGATGAATGGTAAAGGATGAATGGTAAAGGATGACGGGCAAGAAGAGAATTTAAAACATAAAGAGGTGGCAAAAATGCTGCTAACCATTTCGCCAGACGCGGTAACGATTCCGCTAGCTCACCGCCTTCCGTCCTATTAATAATCCTTTCTACGAATAGGCAGAAGGCTTGAAATTGTGGGGGAGGGGGGTTAAGTCGATTAACTATTTCAGCGACCTCGAAAGGATGAAAGGCAAAGTCGACTTCGGCGGGATTTGAACTCAGAACATGAAGACGAACGAAATACTGCTAAGCATTTCGCCCGGTGTGCTAACGATTCCGCCAGTTCACCGGGTTTCCGTCCTTTTAATCCTTTCTACTACAGGCACAAGGACCTGAAACTTTAGGGGAGGGGATAAGTCGATTACATCGACCCCAGTGTCTAACTGGTACTTAATTTA
>NC_142933.1:107621789-107639289 GCF_046866305.1 Octopus bimaculoides
TTTTCCTTCCGTTGAAATTTACTGAAACGCTAGAAGTTAACTGAACAGCAATGATTTGTTGCTGTTGTTCAAAATTGAAGCAGACGCAAGCATTTAAGAGTTATGAGAGACGATGCAATACCGGTGACACGATGTAACGCAACAAACCCCTCAAGAACTGGATCATTTAGCCGTTGGCACTTGTCCTTTAGCGGGATCCTTTAACGCTAATTATGGAGAAGGACAACTATTTAAGTCACAGACATACAAATATATATAAGACGACAAAAGACTTCGAAATACAAAACTCTGTTTATTTTGACTATTTTGCATTACTAAAACGCAATAAGCAAACTGAGTAATAATGGTTTCAAATTTTGGCGCAGGGCCAGCAAGTTCAGGGGAGATTTAAGTCAATTACGTCGGTCCCATGGCAACTCAACTGGTACTTATTCTATCGATCCCGAAAGAGATAAAAAGCAAAGTCGACTTCGGCAGAATTTTTACGGAATTCAGAACGTAAAGACACGAAATGCCGCTAAGCATTTTTCCCAGCGTAGCTGGGAATAAAAACTAAGATTTCTCTAATTAAAGTTACCTCCCCAAATTACAGAAGATTTCTCTTTCTAGAACATAAAGATCCACAAAGCTGCACACAACAATAAGTTTTAGTTAAATCAAGTGTTGGAAAATAAACTTTCCCTAGAAAAGATTACGTTCTTACACATGGGTAGCTTTTCTGACTGTCAGCATTTTACCTTTTAAAGTCACTGAACTGCCGCCATGCTGGGGCACCGTTTAAGCGAACAAATCGACCACGCTACATATATTTTTAAAGTCTGGTGCTTATTCTATCGGTCTCTTTTGGAGAATCGCCAAGTTACGAGGGACGTAAGCAATCAAGCAGTGGTTGTCAAGTGGTGCGTGAACAAGCTCAGGCACATACACACAAACACACACACACACATGGGACGGGATTCCACACAGTTTCCGTCTTTCAGTTCACCTACAAGACATTGGTCGTCCCGGGGCTAGAGTAGCAGACATTTGTCTAAGGTGCCGTACAGTGTGACAGAATCTGAAGCCACGTGATTAGAAAGCGGGCGACTTAACCACACGTCTATGTCTGCACCTATACATACGTACATCAAAATGCGGAAATAGAAGAAAGTGTTGAATCGTAGCATGGAAACTGGAGGGGGGGGTCACTGAAAAGGTTTTCAGCTATACTTAAAACGCTTGAGCAGCCATGCTTTATGAGTAGTTATGCTCCATGTGTGTGGCAGATAGGAGGCGAAAACCAACGAGAGAATGGTAAGCATCAAACGAACTCATTCTGCAATCTGTTCTCGACACCGTGTGTAGATATTCCATAATTTATTCCATTAATAACCCTGGGAAAAGCATGAATGTCACAGCTTGTATTAACACCAATGTAATTGTCATTAAATTAATGGTAATGCACCGACCGACGCCGAATATTAAAGGTCAAAGGATTCATTCTATTTATCGCACGGTGCCTGGCTAAATAATTATTAATAGTGCATCGGAGGTAGTGAATTATCATTAAAAACAAAATCAATATTCATATTTTCAAAGGAGAATATTTATATATTTATATATTTATATAAATAGTAAATGGGAACGTTTATCAATAGTAAAGACAATATAAAATAGATAAAAACATGTGAGATTGGTAGAAAATGTAGAGACATCACAGCGTCAATATCGTTCTGATTCAAAAGATATTAGAAGAAAATTATAAATTTTGCAATGTATTTCTAATTTTCTAACCATAAACGTTCTCATGTGAGTGAATAATGTTTGTTATAAACAGGAATAAAAACTGAATTGATAGACATTTTTACATAGTGTATAATCTTTACAACTCTAGGAACAAGGCCCGAAATTTTGGGGGAAGGGGCCAGCCGAGTAGATCAACCCCAGGACTCAACTGGTATTTAATTCATGGAGCCCGAAAGGATAAAAAGAAAAGTGGGCCTCGGTGGAATTTGAACTCAGAATGTGGAATTTCAACTCATTTAATACACGCGTGCGCGTGCACGCACGAAACACACACTCTCACACACACACACGCACATAGACAGAGAGACACATATGCAAGCACATACACGCGCGCGCAAGCACACACACGCACACATGCACGCACGCGCGCACACACGCAGAAAAGAGGAGAGAGACGGTGGAAGATAGCAGGCTGAGACTTCAAAGTTACTGTCACCCATTTCTTGCAAATTATAAATGAACAATAAATAGTAAATATACTCTAGAAGAAGTATTGTGTAATTCTTCAGGTTAATCTTCATTTTCTTATTTTTAGTATTATAATTCGACGAAAGTCGGTCAGTTGGCACAATCGTTACACCGTCAGGCAAAATGCTTAGCGGCATTTCTTCCGGCTTACTTTCTGAGTTCAAATCCCACTGAGATCGTCTGTGCCTTTCGTCATTTTGGGGTCAATAAAATAAGTACCTGTCGTGCGCTGGAGTCGATGAAATATACTTGTACCATCTAAAAGTTACTAACTTTCTACCAAAATTTGAAACCATTCCGACATAAAAGTATATATCATTTGTGCGTGAAGAGGTGTTCGTGTTTCGTTCGTTTTACGTATCTTTTCCTACGATTTCATTGACTAGACGAGTATGTAAGCCGAGGAAATGTCTAAACAGCCGGATGCCCTTCCTGACGCTAAGCATTACCTGTATTAGATGTAAGGGGTAGCTTATTCCATACGGCTCCGAAGGCGGCACTTCCGTACAAGAAGCGATTGTAGATACAAACAAACAGATACACACACATACATGTGTGTGTATGCGTGTGTGTATACATACATACATACATACATACATACATACATATATATATATATATATATATATATATATATATATATATATATATATGTGTGTGTGTGTGTGTGTGTATATATATATATATATATATATATATACATATATGAATGCAATACTCTCAAAGCCACTCACCTGATGACGTGCGAGTACACAGCTATTGTTGGATCATGTTTATATAATATTTTATGTTATTGTATGATATGGAAAATTCAGCAACAGTTGTCACCAATGCAGAGAAACAATTGTTGTGATTTGTGATTAAAACCTGTTTATGTGTGTGTATGTGTGTGTTTGTGTGTGTGAGTGTTTGTGTGTTAGTATTCGTGTTTCTATACAATGAAGTGATGTCAATGAATTTTGTTTTATTTGAATTTAATTATATTTGAATTTGATTATATCTGGCAGAATCATTTGAGTCTCCGACTAAATAACTGGTGGTGTTTCCGCTTTTTACATCATTAGAACAAATCCCGTTGGAATCAGCTTTACCTTTCCTCTTTTCGTAGTCGATAAAATAAAAGTACCAGACAAGTCCTGAGATCGAAAGAACTGACGAAAACTCTCTTTTCCCAAAAAAACTATTGACCTTATTCCAGAATTTTGAACTATTATTATTATTATTATTATTATTATTATTATTATTATTATTATTATTATTATTATTATTATTATTATTATTATTATTATTATTATTATTATTATTATTATTATTATTATTATTATTACTATTATCTACGGCACTGAGCTGGCAGAATCGTTAGCTAACTGGACGAAATGCTCAGCAGTATTTCTTCCTTCTTTACGTTCTGTGTTCAAATTCCGCTGAGGGTGACTTTGCCTTTCATCCTTTCGGGGGTCGATAAATTAAGTACTCATCTCCTTCCAACAGATGGCTGCCTTTGTGGCAAAATTCGAAACTATTATTATTATTATTATTATTATTATTATTATTATTACTAATGAAATTTTCAACTATAAACCATCTTAGCTCTATAACTGTCAGATCTTGATGTTAAAAATTCATGAGAGATTTATTTTCTAAAGATGGCGCTTGAACCTGCGTGATGCGATGCATATGTCTCCCATACTATTATACATTATCATCGCTATTCTATATTTTCTGTTTATATCTTTATATATGTCACTTCCGTTTGCATCATTCATACTTTAAAAAAAAGCAGGACTGTTTAGTGTGAAGTGAAAGCGATATACATTTATCGTTGCTGATATATATTCCAATGACATTTCACTAGAGTAACATACGAGAATGTATGTATGTGTTACCTCACTATTATACATTATAATGTGTTGCATAGATTTCCATATTATTATTATACGCCATTATAGCAACGCCATATTGTGTTTATATCTTTAAGTATGTCATTTCCGTTTGCATTCGCACTTCAAAACCTAAATGTTTTCAGTAAAATGATATACGTTTATCTCAGATTATGCATTCCAATGGCATTTGCCGAAATGGCATACAAAAATATTTCTTTTTTATATTATATGATTTGGGGAAAATTGCCTCGTTGGCATATATAACATATAATGAGCGCAGAGAGAGGCCGATTTAATGAGCCAAATCACTCGTTTGTTATATTTGTGCACGTATAATATTCAGAATTTCTATTGGTTGAGATAATTCCGAAGGTAACATCCGATTTATTATGTATTGAAGTCTTATCCATCGTATAACTGGTATCTTTGAGAGCATACGTTTGCTACCGTGGGTAATATCAGGAGTAAATGACATTTCTTTTACTTGATTCAGTTATTATACTACGGCCATGCTGGGACACAGCCTTGAAGAAATTTCAGTCGAACGAATCAACCCCTGTATATTTTTTAAAGCTTGGTATATATTCTATAGGTCTTTTTTGGTGAACTAGTAATTTATGGGGGCGTAAATATACCAACACCGGTTGTCTAACGGCAATGGAGGACAAACAGACACAAAGTCACATGCACACACACACACGGGCACATATGTGTGTGTGTGTGTGTGTATGTATATATATATATATATATATATATATATATATATATATATATATATATATATATATATATATATATATATATATATATATATATATATATATATATATATATATATATCAGAGTGTATAAAATATTTTTATACACAAAGAGGAGACTTTTGACAGGACTCCTTACATGCCAGAAAGAAGTCCTGTCAAAGGTCCCTTCACTATGTATAAAAATATTTTATACATTCTTATATTTTTTATAAATATGTTGTCTTATGACTTTTATTTATGCATGCTAACCACTGGTAATAAATTATGTTAATTTATTACCCTCATATTTACGGTGTATATATATATATATATATATATGACGGGTTCTTTTCATTTTCCGTCTACCGAATCCACTGAGAAGTCTCTGGTCGGTCCGAGGCTATAAAAGAAACACATTTGCTCAAAGTGCCACACAGTGAGACTGAACCCAGAAGCATGTGTTTGGGAAGCAAACTTCTTATCGCACAGCCACACCTATACATGAATCCAGAAACTTCATAGAGTCGATTGCATTCACTCCAGTACTTGACAAGTAATTTACTTTATTGATCTCGAGTGGATGAAAGGTAAAGTTGACATCGGTAGAATTTGAACGTAGAACGTAACGAATCGGAAGAAATACTACTAAGCATTTTGTTCGACACGTTAACGATGGTTTCTGATTTAGGCGCACAGAGCCAGAAGATTTGCGAGGGGAGTGATGTTCAATATCATCGACTTCAGTACTCGACTACTATTTCTTTGTATTGGGCCCAGGAGGATGAATGACAAAGTTGATCTCGGCAAGGTTTGGACTGAAAATGTGAAAAGATCTTTAGAAGAATCTCAGGGAATTTTGTCTGATATACAAACGATTTGGCTAAAGCAGACAATAGATTTTGGTTCGATAGCAAGTGAAGGAAGTCTCTTGAAGGAAACGTTGTCTTTTGTATCAATTAAAGCAACACTATATATAACTACAAATACATTCAGCTATAGACAGTAGATTGTTAAGTTCATATACATTGACTGTAAGCCCACGTTTGTGTACTTGCATGATATACAGGCTCCATTAACGATTAGTGAAGAAAAGAAGGAGAAAGAAAAAGAAAAGACACATTCCATAAATGTCTTCTAAACTAATTATTTCCATTTCTAAGAAATGTTTCGCTTCATAAAATGTTTAATTTAGTTGAATTTATTTGCCTCGGGTTATGTCATGTTGGGGATTTCAAATAAGAATGAAATGGCACAATAAGTAATTACCGATGACTAGAAATTTCAAGTTCTTTCTTCAATTTCAAATTCAAAGTTCTAATCCCGCCACGATTGATCTAGAAGTGGTTACCTCTCTTACAATAACTAGCCGCCAGAACACACAACGTGTTTTTCTTAAAGTGATTATATGAAAGCGTGTACAAGCAATTGATGTCGGTGTAACCAGTTGCTGATAATGAATAGTTTTAGTTCGTTCATTGAGGAATGTCAGTTCATTCATTGAAGAATTTAACGATAGTTGTGCGAGGTCTTCCCGCATATATACGTGTGTGTGTCTGTATATATATATATATATATATA
This sequence comes from Octopus bimaculoides, assembly GCF_046866305.1. Lineage (NCBI taxonomy): Eukaryota > Metazoa > Mollusca > Cephalopoda > Octopoda > Octopodidae > Octopus > Octopus bimaculoides. The sequence continues at coordinate 107,628,244 of NC_142933.1, forward strand.
TATATATATATATATATATATATATATATATATATATATATATATATATATATATATATATATATATATATATATATATATATATATATATATATATATATATATATATATATATATAAATAGATATGTATATATAGGCGCAGGCATGGCTGTGTGGTAAGTAGCTTGCTTACCAACCACATGGTTCTGGGTTCAGTCCCATTGCGTGGCCCCATGGCCAAGTGTCTTCTACTATAACCTCGAGCCGACCAAAGCCTTTTGAGTGGATTTGTTAGATGGAAACTGAAAGAAGCCCGTCGTTTCTGTATATATGTATGTGTGTGTGTGTGTATGTGTGAATATATGTTTGTGTGTTTGTGTTTGTACCCCTCCCACCATCGCTTGACGAACGATGTTGGTGTGTTTATGCCCCTGAAACTTAGCAGTGCGGCAAAAGAGACCGATAGGATAAGTACTAAGCTTAAAAAGAATAAATGGCCGCAGTCAACTGACTGAAAGAAATAAAAGAATAAAAGACTATATACACCTCTCAAGTTGCTATAAGTAATAGGCAGCTTTCCCTCCGGCCCCTACCATTTTAATTGATGGGGGGAAATCCAGAGAAGGTAATATAGTTATAGACGCAACAGCCCCAAATTGTAATGAAGAGAATAGAACAACGAAGAGTAGAGACCACATTTAGTCAAGGTCTTAGCGATGAGAGAATATAGCAGGCTTATTTGAATTACAATGATAGCCATCTCATATAGAGAAGTGATCACAACATAAAAGAATAACATCGAGAAGTGACTACAATGGATAGGAACAACGCATTGGGGTAATCACAGCATGGTAGGTTTAATTTTCTGCAGGAAGAAAAATAGTTGAGAATGGTGGATTACAGAACGTCTTAGAAATGATCTCGTTACTCAGTAAATGTTCCATAAATAGACACCAACTCCTTTCGGTATGTCAGGTTTTTGTACTGAGAAATCTTGAGAAGGTTTCTTCTGCATTTTACATACCCATAAAGAATAAATCTCATATATATAATAAAATGGGAAGGTAAATTTCGATTAAGATGTTCCTGCAATTTCGGAAATTATAGAATATAAAAATAAGAAAGTTTTGTGGGGGGTAAAAACCAATATATTTTTGGAGTGAATCTAGATTGTGTTAACAACGTTATCTCCCTTCTTTGTTGACATTAGATTTTAAACGCACCCAGAGGGAGATTTTGCTTTCTAATTGCACGGATAATATCAGATAACCAGGTAACGGAAAATGTTCCTCTTACTGCATTGGGCATGGGAAAATCTATCTATCTATCTATCTATCTATCTATCTATCTATCTATCTATCTATCTATCTATCTATCTATCTATCTCATATGTACTTTTATCAAGTTTATTATAACGTGTAATAACATATTCCATAAAAGGAAATTGATATCGAGATTAAAAATTATCCATAAAAGGTGAAGAAATAGAATATATATATATATATATATATATATATATATATATATATATATATATATATATATATATATATATACAGAAAAATTGGAAACGAGAGGAGGAAGAAGAAAAGTGTAGAAAAAAGATGATGATGATGATGATGATGATGATGATGATGATGATGACGATGACGATGACGATGATGGATGATGATGATGATCATGATAATGATAAACATTGCGAGAAAGGGCGAGATACTCCAGCAATATGTGACTAGTGAGGTGAAGAAAGAAATCAGATAAAGCTGGAAAGATCAAGGACACAATTCAAGCGCGCGTTGGTGCATCCGTACTGTCTGCTTGGTGTATAAACACAAACACTTATGTACATACGAATATATATATATATGTATGTGTTCGTGTGCATATTATTAAATACATATACTAATGTATATGCTATGTGTATTTTACTGTGGTTACAATGAAGTAGCAGAAAATATAAACTCTCATGTCACTGGTTTATATACTCTTCTACGCCATCGCAACCACCGGAAAATACATATAGCATATACATTAGCATGTGTAATTAATAATATTTATTACATTAGAGCTGCTTTTACTTCATACGTACACACACACACACACACACACACACACACACACACACACACATATATATATATATATATATATATATATATATATATATATATATATATATATATATATATATAGTGAGCATTTACAAAAAGACAAAAGATGAAGACGGGTGTGTAAACAACAAACAGGTGTATTAGTTTAACGCTCGGGAATTGTGAAAGTCTTTTACGCTTCGAGCCTGCGCTCTTCGTCAGAAAGGAACACAGAAATAAACAGGGAGTGAAAATAAAAAAAACCCAGGAAGGTTTAGTAGCTAACGATCTATTAAATATACATTGATATATATAAATACAAATATATATATGTACATATATTTGCAGGGTGGAAGGTGTTTATAAGCCATTTAAAAACACGCAAAACCCATTAGATTCTCTTCAACATTTAAATTTAATTTGCCAAAATATTTTCGTCGCTTTGAGACCGCGACCTGTTCACTGACAAAATTCCGTGCTGCATCATACGTAGTTATATAAATGCACACACGCCTGTTATACGTATATATGTATTCTTTTACATGAAAATAATGAGTGATCATAAAAGGACTAGTGCGCATAAATATAATGATATATAGCATAGCTCAGAAATTGAAAATGAACCGTCGAATTAAGCGGCGGAGTACCCCACATTTGTAGAACGCAATAAACATGTTTTTAATTCAAAATCATGGCTAATTAATCCACTTAAAGAGAAATACCATAAACCAATGAGAAAATCTTAACGTTGAAAAGGCAACCAAGCTTCTATAATGGATATGTATTCATTTACAGTTGTTAGCAGTAGGTTCATCTCGATAATAACTGTTGATTTTTCACCCTTCTGTTTCTCAACTTCTATTCATTAGCGACCCCGACTTTGTCAGAGGAAACAATTGCATTGGCGACATAGACATAAACATTATTATGCAAACATGAAGTATTCCGAAGCTTATTAGAAATTCTGTCTGGGTAAAAATAAAAGATGCTTAGAATGGGGTCTTTTGATAGCGCAGGTATATGTGACGTTGAGGACTTAAATATACGAAATGTAGCATGATATTCACTATAAGATTATATACTTATCTAGAAATGACAGGATTCTCTCTTTCTCTCCTCCTCTCTATCTCTATCTCTCCCCTTCTCTCTCTCTATCTTTCCCCCTCTTTCTCTTTCTATGCTAGATACCTTTAAGAAAGACATCATCAATATATAGTTTCGGCCACTTATACACCATAGAAACCGAATAACCGGTCTCGTCGTTCCGAGAGTTCAAGAAAAAAAATTTTAAGTGACTGGTATTTACACACACACACACACACACACACACACACACACACACACACACACACACACACACACACACACACACAAACACACACACACATATATATATATATATATATATATATATATATTTATATTCATGTAAATGAGTTTCATCAGAGTGAACGGCAAATTGAAGCTGAGACAGCTCTGAACTCACAACCTCTTTTGTAACTAGTGATTATGTTGCTTCACCTCCTTTATATCGCCATGTATTAACGTGATGTGTGGGTATATATTGAGTATAAAGAGAAAGGCGGATGACATGCTAACATCAAGGAAAATAAACGCCAAAAAAACTGACAGAGAGAGAAATAGAGAGAGGGGGAAAGAGAACGTGGAAGAAAGAGAGATAAAGTGAAAAAACAGGATTACATAAGTTTGAACCATTTGACATATGTACGTGTTTATATTCTCATTCCCTTCACTGAACACAATGCTGTAATACAATGCTTCCTTTATATAGCTTCTTATATGAATTGATGTTTTTGCAAATAGATTTTGGCTGCAACGGATCGAATCTCACGTTTTCCTTGAATAGTTATCTTTTTTCCTTTTGCTTTTTATTCGTCTTAGAGATTCAGTTGGATTCAACATTTAGAGCAACCAAAACACTCGTTCATCCTTTTATATATATATATTAATGTAGTCGTGTTGTTATATGGTGGTGGATCTTCGTTCAACGATGAGGATTCAACTATTCGATCAATTGAATTACGGGTAAAATCCATCCGACAGTTTCCGTCTTTACAGTTTTATTCACAAATTATGAGTTGATTCAAAACTGTAAAAAATGACATTTGTCCAAGATGCCAAGCAGTGGTATTGAAACTGGCCCTCGTGATCGCCAAGCTAACTCCTTAACCATTCGGCCACATTGCACCTACTAACTATTTAGTTGTAAGTGGACAAGACTGTTGACCCAGATAAATGATCTGGCCCTGAATAAAAAGCATTGCGATGACAAGATTCGAACCACAAAACTCTTGATTGATTTGTCATGTATATTAGAGGTCGAGTCATTCATGCTCGTGTGTATATGCATGCTTGTATCTGCATATACATGTACATACAGCAGTGCATATACGAATACGCACACACACACACACACACACACACACACACACACACACACACACACATACATATATATAGATATATATATATATATATATATATATATATATATATATATATATATGTGTGTGTGTGCACATTTGCAATGATGTATAGAAATATATTTCAGCAAACTAACCTAACAATCCGGTTTCGTTTCCTGCTCTTATTTCATTCATTCTATGAAATCATTGGTCTCAAGATATAAAAGAGTGTTACAGCGTTGACATTCACCATTGCTGAGGTAAATACATATCGATGATAACCAGTTAATGGATATCTTTGAGAAACCGGACTCACACCAAACAAAAATCACTAAAGATTTATTTCTGGTATCCAGGATAAATATTTGCTCTCGTATGAATAGTGTGTAAGAAGCTTGCTTCCTAGTCACTTGGGTCCGGGTTCAGTCCTCCGCTCTAATCTCAGGCCAACCTAAGCCTTGTGACTGGATTTGGTAGACGAATACTTATATGTGTGTGTTTGTGCGCGCGCGCGTGTGTATGTGCTTTAGCGTCTGTGTTTGTCCCCTATCATCGTTTGACAGGCGGTGTTGTTTACGTCCCTGTAACTTAGCAGTTCGGCAAAACAGAAAGTATAAGTACCAAACTGTAAAAAATCCTGGGGTCGATTCATTCGACTAAAAATTCTTCAAGGCGGTGTCCCAGCATGGCCGCAGTCTAATGGCCGAAATAAAAAAAAGATTAAAAGATAAAAGATAAAAAGAAAAAAATGGAGTCGGTAGACGGATATAACCTTTGGCTAAAATAATTTCTATATAGAAATTGCATTTCCTCAAGCGACGCCAATTCAAATCCAGCAAGAACCCGTACGTGGCAGTTTAATCAACTAAGCTTTACAAATGTGTAGTTTCCTGCGAATGCAGGACTCACTCTTTTATATATGTGAATGTATGTATGTATGTATGTATGTATGTATGTATGCATGTCATTATTCAGTGTTATTTCAAGATTTCGTGCCAATAGAGAAAGAACTGGTCTCTAACCTAGAGCCAAGGTCCTTCATTGGAATTTCAACATCAAGAACAGGGTATGTTTGTTTGTATATATGCATGTATATGTATGTATGCATGTATGTATGTATATGTATGTATGTATATGTATGTATGTATGTATGTATGTATATGTGCAGATTTATATGTCTTGTGTTATGTATGTATTCTTCATGCATACTGTTGCATATCTAGACATGCTGATATACAGGTGTAGGTTTACAGTTATTCAGCTATCTCTTTAACAGTTTGGATCTTAATTATAAAAAAATATGAAGCCACTCTTCTGTGCTTAATTAATTTTAAGTTAGAAATTTAAATGTAATAAAATATTCTAAAATAAATTTAAAGTGCCTACGTGATAACTGCAAACCTACATTTGGGCCACCCTGTATATTTAAATGATACAATTCTGGAGAGTTTTACAGATTTTTATAGTTCCAGTGATGGATTGAATCTGTAGTCTTCGATTTAGCTTTCACCTTTCTTGTTATGAGAAGCCTAATTTCTTAAGATTAGTATTTTATGTATGCATGTATGTATGTATGTATGTATGTATGTATGTATGTATGTATGATTCCATTTGTTGCTTCTGTATATGCATACACATACTTATATATATGTTTTGTGTGTGTATGTGTGCGGGTATGCATGGAAGGATGTGTGTAAATATGTATGTAGTTGCGTATGGATACATATATCTTGAATTTGTATATGTATATGTATATTTATATTTTTCTAATAGAGAAAATGAATATATATACAATTACACATGCATGCATGTATACAAGCATGTATGTATGCATATGTATATATATGTATGTGTATATATATGTATATAATACATGTGTATGTGTGTATGCATGTATATATATCTTTGTGTGCATATATGCATATGTGAGCATATGTTCGTGTGCGTGTATGCTAGTCTGCGTACGTGTATATATATATATATATATATATATATATATATATATACATACGTATATACGTACAGATACATACATACACACACTCTATATATACATATTTGTGTGTGTGTGTGTGTGTGTGTGTGTGTGTGTGTGTGTATTTTTGCGTGTATATATGGCGTTCAATTTGGCTTGAAAATTGCAGCACTATATTGTACATTATAGAGATAAGGTAACGCAAAAATAATCATGTCATCTTATGTCTATTTTCGGCTAAATTCACACAACGACCATGCTTTCCAAATACAATGAAATAATGCCTTCATACATACATACATACATTCACATTACTGGAAACAACGTAGAGCGCTTACATACACAGCACAGATGCTTTCTTGCAAAAGGTTTGTGTTATTCTCATCTTTTATATAATGAATCATTTTTAATTCAAAAGCTTTGTTTCAATGTTGCGATGGTATCATGAACTTTTCCTAAGATCTTTTTTATATACTTTGCCTTTCATCCTTTCGGGATCGATAAAATAGGTACCAGTTGTATAACGGTGTCGATGTAATCAAAGACCCCCACACCCCACCAAAATTTCCGGCTTTGCGCCTTTAGTAGAAAAGCTCATTACAAGATATGTGACTTGATGCAGGCACAAACTTGCCTGTTCTGTCTCCATTTACACGGATATTCCAATAAGCATTCGGAGGAGTTGTATTTGGCTTGAGTTGAAAATTCTTGCACTGTACATTGACTCAAAGTAAAACGCCAAATTAATACACACACACACACACACACACACACACACACACGTATGTATGTATCTCTGTGTGAATGTGTATATGTGTGAGCGTTTGTTTCTTGTGTTGAGACCACTTATATTTCTCGTTCGCAACACCTTATTTAATTATTTTTTTTATCCTTTCAGCATTCTGACAGCACTTATTTCTCTTCATGTCATTACGATCTTTCACTGCATTTCTAGGAGAATTGAAGACATTCATTTGTTTGGAATATGCCACATACGATTCCAAAGACCAAATAAGAAAAGAAAATGAAATAGACAAGAAAAAAATCTCCACGAGTGAACCTGATTGTTAGCGTTTCAAAGTATGTTAGGTAATTATGATATTACCAAAAAAAAAAAAAAGAAAAAAAAAAGAAGTTTAGATTTAATTTCGATAGTTTTCCGCAAGCAAGGATAATCATTCTGAATCAACTCAGGTGTGGGGTATTATAGGTGGAGTAAAAAAAGGAAGTAGAAGGCAGCCTTCAGGGAATGATTCACGAAAAATGAAATAATAGCAGACGACAACGCTTTTAGTAAAAACTGACAATCTTTAACCTTTCGGCTGTCATATTTCTGTTTAAACATACCACCTTTATTTCAATTAATTTTGAAAATGATGAAGAATTTAGTAAATTAATTTAGTCATCATTAATCTGGTGTTTGGAACATTAATCAATTATGAAATTTTGATGGAAGGTTTTAATTCAGATCACTTTATCCCTTTTGTTACCATATTTCTGTTGAAACATATCGCCTTTATTTAAATTAATTTTGAGAATGATAAAGAATTTAGTAAATTAATTTTCTCTTCATTAATCTGATGTTTGGAACATTAATCAACATGAAATTTTAATGGAATGTTTTAACCTAGATCACTTTAACCCTTTTGTTACTATACTTTCGTTTAAGCATACCACCCTTATTCAAATTAATTTTGAAGATAATGAAAAATTTAGTAAATTAATTTGGTCTTTATTAATCTGGTGTTTGGAACATTAATTAACACGGAATTTAGATCACTTTAACCTATTTGTTTACAATATTGCAATTGAAATTGTACTCCCTTTATTTTAATTACTTTTGAATATAACGAAGAATTTGGTAAACTAACAGTCATTATTAAGCTGGTGTTTGGAACATAAAGTAACATACAATTTTGAAGGGAGATTTTAATTTCTATCACTTTTGGTTCTTTTATGAAAGAACCAAAGGCGGTTTCAGGCATGTTGGTATTAGAACGATTAAACTGTTACGAAAAAAATCGACGATTTTGTTGTCCACCCGCGAACGTAGAATTTATGACAGGTGTTAGGAACTTAGAAATAGTTGATACAACACCGACAACAACAACAATAATAGCGACATCAATATCGATGTCTATGAGACCGTCTTTAAGAGCTCACTCAATTTGCTAGAAACAGTAGTCAAATTCGCTTAATCATTTCGCTCATACATCACAACCTGTCTTCTTACGTTTATATATACATACATACGCTTATATATGTATATATAAGTATATAACGATATAATTATATGTATATGTATGTTTGTATATATATACATACATATATATATACACACATACATGCATACATACAGTGTATACATACACACACACACACACACACATATATATATATATATATATATATATATATATAGATAGATATATATATACATACCTACAGCGACAACGATTACAATACAAGAAGCACATTATGTCCACGTCTAACGAACCCTGGGTAGGGATGAAGCAACGTTATTTCCGAGTGTAGTTTGAACTTCAATCTTTGAGAGAACGAACTATATTATATTCGACAAAGAATTTAATCCCGAGCACCATCATATCTGTTTCCTGCATCATAGTAGTAAAAAGAAGAACGACGACGATGACGTCTATTGACCCCTGCGAGGGTGACATTCAACGTCATTTCCTAGTACGATTTGAACCTCAATCACCGAGAGAAAGATTTATATTTAACAAACAATTTAAACCGGTGCTCTACGGAGTTTGCCATACCATCATCTTAATAATAACGATAACACAACAATAATGTCCGAGGCCGAGGATAAAGTAACATCTATTGAATAATCCCGAGAATATTACTGCTACTCATTTTATCGATTCTAGCATTCGGAAAGTCAGAGAACAAGCACCAACCTGTAGATTGCGAGAAGATTTTTCAACCGAGGACATAAGAACGACGTAAAGTTAATACCGCATTGGTTACATGTATTCGCGCAACATATCAATTTCCTACTAAAATCAGGGTGAACAGTCGTCCGTGTCACATTTGTCAAGATATTACTGGTATCTACTTGATGGAGAGCGATGGGATTAAGACTATCGACGAATATCCATCATGATAACAACAACATAGTCAATAATCAAGACAATTGAATAGAGAAGAGAACATAACATATGATAATAATAATAATAATAATAATAATAATAATAATAATAATAATAATAATAATAATAATAATAATAATCATCATCATCGTTATCATCATCATCATTACTATTATTAAAGCAGGGAGTTGGCATAATCGTTAGTGCGTCGAACAAAATGCTTAGCGGCATTTCTTCCGGCTTTAAGTTCTGAGTTCAAATTTCGCCGACTTCGACTTAGCTTGTCATCCTTTCGGATGTCGATGAAATAAGACACCAGTTCAGCTCTGGGGTCGATGCAATCAACTAACCCCTGTCCCCTAACATTTCAAGCTTTGTTCTTAGCGTAGAAGGGGGTATTGCTATTACTAAGGCCGCATGTTCGAGGAATAGTTTGTGCGTCGAACAAAAATGCTTAGCGACATTTCTTTCAGCTTTATATTTTAAGTTCAAATTCCACCGGTATTGACTATACATTTCATCCTTTCAGGATGGATAAATTAAGTACCAGTCATGTATAGGGGGTTAACTGTAAACAATTAACTCCTCTTTGTGCTTAGAACAGAAAGGATTATTATTAAAGTGAGCTGGCAGTATTGTTAGCACGTGGGACAAAATGCGTACAGGGATTCTGCGTTCAAATTCAGCCAAGGTTGACATTACTTTTTATCCTTTAGTGGGGGGGGGGGGGATAAAATAATTACAAGTTGAGCACGGGGGTCGTTGTAATCGACTTCCACCCACCTCTCATAACTACTGGCCTTGTGCCGAAATTAGACGTCATTATTATTATTATTATTTTTATTATTATTATTATTGTTGTTGTTGTTGCTATTTTAATGTTTAATCGATGTTATCCGTGGTAGTTCCATGTCTCCTCTTGTCTAACATCCCAAATCAACTGTCATCTGTCGAACAGCACAAAACGTGCACCTGCTGAGCAGACAATCAGTCAGACAGCTAACCAAACTGACTGATGACAGATAATTGGTTAAAGAACAACATAATGTGTATTTTCTTCTGCCTTCTCTCTTTCTTCCTGTGTGACTGTCTGACTGTCCGTCTGCCTGTCTGTCTACCTGTGTGTCTCTCTCTCACACTTTTTCTCTTAATATATATATATATATATATATATATATATATATATATATATATATATATATATATATATATATATATATATATATATATAGTCAGTGAACAGGTTGCGGTCTCAAAGCGACGAAAATATTTTGACAAATTAAATTTAAATGTTGAAGTGAATCTAACGGATTTTGTGTGTTATTTTAAATGGCTTATAAACACCTTCCACGCTGCAATTGTATATATATAAAACAATATATGAGTATATGCATATATATGTACATGTAGATGAACATATATACATACATGTATATACGTTCATCTACATGTACATATAGAT
>NC_142933.1:107644289-107646789 GCF_046866305.1 Octopus bimaculoides
TAGAATATATACAAGGCCACACATATACTCAATCACGTAGAATGCATATGTACATACAGTGAGGGAGATTTTAATGCACAATCACGTGGAACGTGTATATACACACATTCAATGAGATAGTGATACGCAAAGAATGCATATATAAATACACAGTCAGGGGCATTTTAATATATAATCACATGAAGGTGGCGAGTTCAAATTCCGCTGAGGTCGACTTTGCCTTTCATCCCTTCGGGGTCGATAAATTAAGTACCAGTTGTGTGCTGGGGTCGATCTATTCGATTAGCCATCTCCCCCAAAATTTCGGGCCTTGTGCCTAGAGTAGAAAAGAATATATAATCGCATGGAATGTATATACACGCACACATGTATATACACGCATACAGTGAGGGAGATTTTAATATATAATTGCGTAGAATGTTAACACGGAAATAACAAATCTCGCGCACTGAACCTTCCGATTGCAAACAGTTTTAGTGGGTTGCAAGCACGCAGGGACATATATTGGATGGGTTTGTGTGTGTGTGTGCGCGTGCGCATAAGTGTGTGTGTGTGCACGTGTGGGAGGTATTTCTCTGTTCTCCCTCTCTCTCTCTTTCATTTCCTCTGTCACACGCTCATATGCTAACTATAGAGACGCACACACGCATACACACACATGCACAAACACACACGCACACACACACACACACACACACACACACACACGCACACACACACACACACACATACTCATAGAGTGTCGAGTAGACAGATCTACAGCAATCATTCTGGCTCTTTACGTCGTGGGTTCAAAGGAGAGAAACAAGGAGAGAAAGAATGTGTTGTGGTTAGCGATCTATCGTTGATCTATCTATCTATTTATCTATCCATCTATCTATCTATCTATTTATCTATCTATCTATCTATCTATCCATCTATCCATCCATCTATCCATATATCTATCTATCTATCTATCTATCAATGTTTCCATCTCTTTATCTATTTATCTACTTACCTACCTATCTAAGCACCAACTTGATTACAGACCCATCTCTGTATCTTTCTACCTGCCAATCTCTCTGCCCGCCTATTTACCCATCTAGATGCATTCCTGTCAACCATCATTCTAACAGTCTGCTTATCGTTGCTATTATTCAAACGTGTCGTAAGTCCAAAACGTTGCTTTTTCAGAAATAGAAAGAATAGTTTCACCATTCCATTTCGTTTTCCATTAGCAACAGTTTCAGCTTAACAATAATACTTTGTTGGGTGCATAAAATCATAATTCCATGCATGTATGATATTGTCAGTGAGAAATATTTCTGCAAAACTATCATATTCGGGATTTACAACACTTTTGAAAAATGCTAAACCTTTGTACGACACTTTGACAATTTTCACAATAGTTTGACAAAAAGAACCGGTTATTGCAAGCAAAATTAAATATTGAAAAAAAAAAAGAAACACAAAAAAAAACACATTTGGTCAAATTTGGACATACGATGGTCTAACATAATAGTAGCGATATATACATGCAGATCTATGTACTTATCTACGTCCATGTAACCATTCGTTATCCATACATATCTCTTTACTTGCTTATTCGCCTTCCATTCTTTCTAGCTTTCTACCAAGCTATTGATTTGTCTGCCTAGTTCTCTGCCTGCATCGTGAGCTGATGGCCAAGATCAAGGAGGTATTCGGAGATCTCTGAGACACTGTGAGAAACGTACATACTTGACTCTAGAGCCCTCTCGAAGTTGGGAGCGGGTACCTTGTGTAAACTGTTATGTCTCAGCAATAATCACCTTGGTATTTTTTGATTTTTAGAAATGCTTTTATCTTGAGGTGAGATATTGCATTTCAGAAATAGAGTTATTAATATTTCTAAGTCTCTCTAAATGAGACTACGGCAGCGGTACTGGAAATTAATTGTTATCGCCAAGCCAACATGGCAGTCCCAAAATTAGGACGAATACTACCGTGAATTAGCTCCAAGAGGCCAACGCCTCTAGCTAGCTATGTGACACACGAAACCTGTGTCCTTTATAACCTTCGAACAGGGGAGGTCAGCAGCTTCCCCTTGCTGGTTTGGCATCTGCAGACCAGACTAGTTTCAGGGTATTGCCCCTTGTCAATGCAGAGCAGCCAAGCCCCAGCAGGCGTCGCTACTGACTATCTGTAGGAAGGTTATTTATCTAATTTCAGTGGAATCTATCCACTGGTTTTCAGAAATAGAGTTATTAATATTTCTAAGTCCCTCTAAAGGAGACTACGGTAGTGGTAATTCACGGTAGTATTCGTCCTAATTTTGGGACTGCCATGTTGGCTTGGCGATAACTATTAATTTTGCATTTCATTTTCCTTTTATGCAAACTGTCAAATTTAGTCCGAACACACTGTATATATTTTCGTATACATATGAATTCCCATACACTCAGATACACACACAAAGGCCAGTCATACACACACAAATACAGACACATATATTCATGCATATACTCTGATATTTATACTC
>NC_142933.1:107649289-107669289 GCF_046866305.1 Octopus bimaculoides
ATTTTGAGAAATAACCGGTTTCGTGTTGTCTTTTCAAATTTCTCTACTTCATTGTAATGTGTTCGAGCGAACACATTACAATGAAATAGAGAAATTTGAAAAGACAACACGAAACCGGTTATTTCTCAAAATACAATGTTTTTATACCAAAAAGATCTTATAACATTTTTCTGACATTTTTCTGACATAATTTAAATATATACTTTAACCATGTAACACAAGCCTTCTGTAGTTTTTTCACTCTTATTATCTTTTATATATATATATATACATATATATATATATATATATATATATATATATATATATATATATATATATATATATATATATATATATATATGCGTGTGTGTGTGCATACATACAAACATACATAGACAGACAGACATATAGACAGACATTATATTGGTTTCAAATGTTGGTCCCAAGCCAGCTGGTTCGGTGGTGAGGGTAAAACGATTACATCCATGCCAGTGTAGAACTGGTACTTATTTTATCGACTCCAAAAGGATGAAGGGCAAAGCTCATCTGGGCAGAATTTGAACTCAAACCGGAAAGACGGACGAAATGCCGCTAAGCATTTTGCCCGGCGTGCTAACGATTCTGCCATCCCACTGCCTTGTTATCCTATGTTATATAACATTATATTATATTACAGTAATCCCTCGACTATCATAGGTGTTACGTTCCAAACCTCCCACAGAAATTATTAAAATCTAAAAAAGTAGAAATACATAGGCCGCAGAAACCCACGATAGACTGAAGATTCCGCGATATAAATTTACATATATTATCGAGAAAAATCCGAGATGTACTGAGTGCACGATAGGTGAACTGCGATATGGCGAGGATTACAGTACATTATATTTTGTCATGTTATATTATATTGTCAACACAATGAATGTAAACTAATAGAAAATGACAGCGGAGGAGAGGCAAGTTTTAACGAATATTTTATTAGCTTAATGCTAAAATGAAAAGTAAAGGAAATGTGTCAAGGCTGACAGGAAGCGATGGTGCTTCGTAGGGCTAAATAGCAGTAGTATTACTCCCTTCATGGGACTGTCACATTAAGTTAACAGCAGACAACTACTTTAAAGCATCTTAACGTTTCCGATATTTGTATTTCATCAGGAGATAAACCAAGTTGAAGTGAGGAAGAGGAAAACTGGTTGAGAATATATGACAAGCCAGAGCTTAGGAGCCGGGTAGGAATGCAGTCCTATGTGGGGATTTCAAAACGGAGGAAGGGGATGGTTGTGTGCTCATATAATGGTATATGCATGTTTAGTGATGGGCATTTGTGGTGTGATGTGGGTGGTTTTTTGGGGTTGTATATATGTGTGCAAGAGCTTGCAAGAGCAGAAATATATTGGTTTCATATTTTGGTATAAGGCCAACAATTTCGAGGGAGAACCTAAATCAATTACATGAAGCCCAGTGTTTTACTGGTATTTATTTTATTGACCCCGAAAAGGATGGAAGGCAAAGTCGACCTCGGCGGAATTTGAACTCAGAACATAAAGACGGAGGAAATACCACTAAGCATTTTGCTTGGCGCACTAACGATTCTGCCAGCTCGCCGCTTTAAAGTGCAGAAGTATATTAATACCAGCATGTGGCGGCGTGAAGCGTTAGTGTATATGTGTGCGTGTGTGCATGTGTGTGTGTGTGTGTGTGTGTGTGTGTGTGTGTGTGTGTGTGTGTGTGTGATCGTATGGTGAGTGTGTGAGGAAAGTATGGAAGTGAGAGGTGCGAGTGTGAGGTAAAAAAGGAAGGCAAGAAGAATGTGGAGGGTGTGGTAGAAGAATGTGAAATTGTATGGGTGTGGGACGCTGTTTACATGTAAGGAATGTATGAACAGCAGAAGCGAAGGAAGTGGGGATGTTATGAGCTCAGGGAGAGAAGAGAGACGAGAGAAAATTATAGAGAATAATTAGAGGGAAACTAATTACAACAAACTACTGATATACTTGTATATGCGCATGTGTGCTGGTGTGTGCGTTTACATCTGTGTATATGTATTCTTTTCTTTTATTCTTTTACTTGTTTCAGTCATTTGACTGCGGCCATGCTGGAGCACCTTCTTTAGTCGACCAAATCAACCTCAGGACTTATTCTTTGTAAGCCCAGTATTTATTATATCGGTTTATTTTGCCAAACCGCTAGTTACGTAACACACCAACATCCGTTGTCAAGCGATGTTGGGGGAACAAACACAGACACACTAACGAATACACACATGCATATACCTATATATATACGACAGGCTTCTTTCAGTTTCCGTCTACCAAATCCACTCACAAGGTTTTGGTTGGTTCGAGGCTAAAGTAGAAGACACTTGCCCTAGTCGCCACGCAGTGGGACTGAACCCGGAACCATGTGGTGGGTAACAAGCTACTTATCACACATTCACTCCTGTATGTGTGTGTGTGTATGTAGGAATGTAGGTAGGAAAGTAGGTCGGTAGGTATGTATGTATGTATGTATGTAGGTAGGTAGGTAGGTAGGTAGGTAGGTAGGTAGGTAGGTAGGTAATTAGGTAGGTAGGTAGGTAGGTAGGTAGGTAGGTAGTTAGTTAGGTAGGTAGGTAGGTAGGTAGGTAGTTAGGTAGGTAGGTAGGTAGGTAGGTAGGTAGGTAGGTAGGTAGTTAGGTAGGTAGGTAGGTAGGTAGGTAGGTAGTTAGGTAGTTAGGTAGATAGGTAGGTAGGTAGGTAATTAGGTAGGTAGGTAGGTAGGTAGGTAGGTAGGTAGGTAGTTAGTTAGTTAGGTAGGTAGGTAGGTAGTTAGGTAGGTAGGTAGGTAGGTAGTTAGGTAGGTAGGTAGGTAGGTAGGTAGGTAGGTAGTTAGTTAGGTAGGTAGGTAGGTAGGTAGTTAGGTAGGTAGGTAGGTAGGTAGGTAGTTAGGTAGGTAGGTAGGTAGGTAGGTAGGTAGGTAGGTAGGTGGGTAGGTAGGTAGGTAGGTAGGTAGGTAGGTAGGTAGTTAGGTAGGTAGGTAGATAGGTAGGTAGGTAGGTAGGTAGTTAGGTAGGTAGGTAGGTAGGTAGGTAGGTAGGTAGGTAGGTAGGTAGGTAGTTAGGTAGGTAGGTAGGTAGGTAGGTAGGTAGTTAGTTAGTTAGGTAGGTAGGTAGGTAGGTAGGTAGGTCGGTAGGTAGGTAGGTAGGTAGGTAGGTAGGTAGGTAGGTATGGAGGGAGGGAGGGACGGAGGGATGGAAGGACGGAGGGAGCGGGGAGGAAGGTAGGTATGCATGACCAATGCCTTTGAGGATGAAATCCTCCTCTGAATCAAGACAACCAGTGATACAGTCAGAAGATTGGATAGATGTTTATGGTCTCAACATGGAATTGCTGTTGAGACAAAATTGAATGTCTTCGACATTGTGTTTTGTCTTCTTTACTAAATACAAGTGAGACCTGAGTTACTTACCGAACACACATAAAAAGCTGGAACAATTTCACCAACAGCGGCTCTGCTCTGTTATGGGTATCCGATGCTAAATGTAAACGATGTTGAAGTTCTTGAATGCAATCAGTCGACCAGTATAGAGTCTGTAGTTCTGCAGCACCGATTACGATTGAGTTGTCATGTGGTGAAAGAACACAATGGATAATGGGGCTCATGATACAGAATTTGTGAGAGAAAACTGAAAGACAACGATGGGTTGGTCATAGCTTGAGAGTATTTGACCACGGCTTGACCTGGATTAAAAGAGTCTGGCACTAAAATTTCAACAATAAAATCAGATACAAGAATATTATTTTATGCTTTTAGCACGAAGCTACCAATTTTAGTGCGAGAGGTAGATCGATTACTTTGGGCCCAGAACTTAAATGGTATTAATTCTATCGACTGCAAAATTATGAAAGGCATAGCCAACTTGCGCTGTATTTGAACTCAGAATGTAAAGAGCCGGAAGGAGTGTCGCTAAGTATTTTGTCCGACGTGTTAATGATTCTGGCGATTCACTGACTTAGAGATAGAAAAATATTGGTTCAAATTTTGGCACAAGGCCAGTAATTTCGGGGGAAGGGGAAATTCGATTACATCGACTCGAGTGCTCAACTGATACTTATTTTATCGACCCCTGATGAAAGGCAAAGTCGACGTCGGCAGAATTTAAATTGAGAACGTAAAGAAGGACGAAATGCTGCTGAGCATTAATGATTCTGCCAGCTTACCGATTTAGATATAGTAGAATATTTAGAAGAATAATAACAGTAATGATGACCACAACGATAGCAACGAGACAATGATAACAATAATTGCCAGAATAACAGATAAAGTAATGGAAAGAGCAACAATGGCGATAACAGCCAAGATATCTAAAAGAACACTATCACAAACAATAACAAAAATCATAACAACGACCACATAAACAATGTTAGTAGCAAAATAAAACAAAGCAACAACAAAAGAATAACAACAATACTGTTCCCATAAAAATGACGATATAGAGATTAAAAATGAGATTAACATGACATGAATAAAGCAACTTTTGACATAACCAAGATGGCGGCTTAGATTTATGGGTTACTGATAAAATGGCGGCCTGTCGTTGTTACCGTTCCGAAAGTAACGGAATCAATAAGTGATATGTCTCTTAGTGAGATTCGAATAAATGTTTATAGAATCAGTTGTGAAGGCGCATGTCTATTTTGCTCACGATAGTTAGGTCGTCAGTTCGACACCTACCGACGCGTTGTGTCATTGAGCAAGGCACTTATTTCATGTTACTCCAGACCATTCAGCTGGCAAAATTGAGCAGTACGTATATTTGAAACGGCCAGCCTTCTCATATTCTGTGTCACACTGAATATCCCCAAGAACTACGTTAAGGTTACGCGTGTCTGAGAAATGCTCAGCTACTTGCGTGTTAATTCTACGAGCCGGCTGATTAAACTGGAACAAAGTGAAATGAAGAATCTTGCCTAAGACCATGCATCTTCATTGACCATAACATACAGGTATATTTACTAGAAAACAAGAAAGAGTAGGAAAATGAGATGCTGACACAGGCGGAAAATGCCTAAAACGCGCCTGTATCAGGAGGATGCATAATCCATGAGTTTACATATTTTCTATATTTTTAAGATCCACCGAGGTCGACATTGCATCAACTGGAAGCCTCGTCGTCGTGACCAACCGAGTGCCAAAGGACTTTGAAATATAGATCTCAAAAATCTGGTATTTAAGAGCAACATCTATGCCTGCGATCATCGGAGCTTTGGAGACAATGCCAAATGGCGCTCTTCAGTACAATGGCCAAATACCAAGAAACACAAAATTATCAGAACTACAAAATATTGCTCTCAAAGGTACTGCTCATATCATAATTTAACCATTATCAACTTGAAAATATCCGATTCTCTGTTTCAAAACTGAAATATTACAAATTCAATAGAATCATAGCTCTCATCTTACTGTCTCTTTCCCCTACGATATACGTGTTATTACTAATCATAAATAAGACCCGTTGTAAAATGTCCAACATGCTGTTACTCGAGGTCTCTGGGTGAGAATAAGAATAGCTCTTTTAAAACAAAACAACACTAGCGTAAATAGCAATAACAATGATAATGTTTTCAAATTATATACCAAGGCCAGCAAATTCTGTTCAGCCGGTACTTATTTCAACGACCCTGAACGGATGAAAAGCAATGGTGACTTCGGTGGATCATGAACATACAGAAAATATGTAAATGCATGGATTATGCGTTTTAGGCATTTTCCACCTGTGTCAGCATTTGGTTTCCCCATTCATCTTGTTTTCTAGTAAATATACCTGTATGTTATGGTCAATGAAGATCCATGGTCTTAGGCAAGATACTTCATTTCACCTTGTTCCAGTTTACTCAGGTGAAAATAAATACCAGCTCATTGCTGGTACAGCTACTTGTCAGGTCATCGATGTTACTCTGGGTTAAAATTGGAAGCGACGAGACGGTGGTATGTATATATGCACGCGACTACACAGGCACCTAAAACAACCGGTAAAAGCATCGTTTATCACTGATTTATTCATCACTAATTTGGGATAACATGGCACGCTTAACTGTGAACAATGTTTACGCATATCACGGATTCATCTGTGATGACAATCGAAGAGTCTTGCTTGTACCAGAAAAACGCACCCTAACCACCAGTCACAATGCTCAGTTATCCAGAATGAATTGGCTGCAGCTTGTGTTTACATCACAGTGCTCTGAAAGTTGCATGTTTTTGTACGGCTTTAAGTATTCATATTCATTAATACGGGACCAAAGTGAGGAAAACAATACGAAGGAAAAAAAGGTAAAGAAGATCAAGAAAACATGTGTTGTGGAAGGATTCCGACCACCCCGAGTAACTAAAGGCAGGCTGACTCATTGTTTTAAAATAAAGAACTGTGAGCGATTGCCAGTTCGGATTGGTAAGCAGTTCACTGTGAGCCGTTGATTTAGAGCGTTGAGTAATAGTGATCATATTGCGTCGTGTAAATGCTTTCTTTCACCCCTGATTCGTTAAATTATTTTTTCAACACCAGGATATAAAAATATGTGACGGTGGAAGCTTCGTTGCTGTATGTCACGAGCTTGCTGTCAATGAATCTACCATGCGTTTTATTTTTCCTTTTCTTTTTTTTTTTGCCTTTCTTTTTAAACCCAAACCCATGTAATAAAGTAGTACTCCGCAACTTTTGTTCACTTGCGGCACACTTATATTCTTTCAAAATTTTGCGGCACACCTGAACTGCAAATACAACTAAAAGTTTAAGGAAAAAATTATATTTAGGTCACACTGCGGCTCACCTAGCATCGTCGCGTGGCACACCAGTGTGCCATGGCATATCAGTTGCGGAGCACTGTGATAACGAGGATAGATGAACCCGATTATGAGTGACAGGTAAGAACCTCGATGTTATGGTCATTAAAATGCTTTAATTTAATGAAAAAAGAAGAAAAAAACAAAAACACTAAACAGCGCAATATATTTGTTAATTTTCCTTAATCTTTCTTTGTTTCCAGGGACTCCATAAGTTTACGAGAATTCTACTTAGGAAGAAGATGGATTCCGTATTATCGTTGCTGTTCTCCCTTTACTTACGCTCTTGTTCGTGTTACTTGTCAGCTATTAATGTAGTAATGGTGATGTTGACATTGCTGTTATATTTGGCGGTGGCGGTGTTGGATTTGGTGGTGGGGGCGTGCAATTTATGTTGTTGCTGTGGATACAATTTTTGCAGCTGTTTGTTAACACTTCGTTATTGCAGCCACTGTTAGCATCATTCTTGTCGTTGCTACCTCCGACTGCAGCAGTGGTTCTAGAGATGCACATCTCACATTTCTCTCAATTCAGTTACTACCATAGTGCAACGGTTTGCTATGTGGTCACATGTACATCCAGTTCCTTTCTTCGCTGCCTCTACTAATTCCATGTGCGTTTGTTTTCTTTATTCTTTTCTGAGGGTGGACTGGCAAGTGATTGTATCATCACACAAATTAAAAGCATAATAATAATAATAATGATAATAATAATAATAATAATAATAATAATAATAATAATAATAATAATAATAATAATAATAATAATAATAATAATAATAATGCCCATATCCTACGTAAAATACTGTCTATGTGATCTCAAATTTTAAAGCAAACACATAATTTTCTTATGGTTTCTTAAACATTCACTTGAACAAAACTGTACAAATCCAAATATATGGTACCCTAGGCATAACACCTACATGAACTTCTAACTTGTTGTCTCTTGAGGTCTCTGGGTGAGACTTGGATCCAACTTGTACAAATGCAAAACAAAAGTCAAACATAAAATAATAATAATAATAATAATAATAATAATAATATAAACGTATCTGTCAAGACCTACCAAAAACTGAGCAAATATAAAGATCTTGAAATAGAAATTAGCAAAATGTGGAATCTGAAGACGAAAACAACACCTATTGTCATAGGTGCCCTGGGAATGACAGCGAAACGGGCTGATTACTACCTAGCTCAGATACCAGGAAACCCCAAAATGGCTGAAGTTCAAAAGATAGTGCTCATGGGAACTGCCCATATCCTACGTAAAATACTGTCTATGTGATCTCAAATTTTAAAACAAACATAATTTTCTTATGGTTTCTTAAACATTCACTTGAACAAAACTGTACAAAGCCAAATATATGGTACCCTAGGCATAACACCTACATGATCTTCTAACTTGTTGCCTCTTGAAGTCTCTGGGTGAGACTTGGATCCAACTTGTACAAATGCAAAACAAAAGTCAAACATAAAATAATAATAATAATAATAATAATAATAATAATAATAATAATAATAATAATAATAATAATAATAATAATAATAATAATAATATTCAGACAACAGACAAATACATAACAAAAACACCAGGACTTACAAATATATATAACATACAGAAAATTGCACTACTGGGCACAGCACACATCCTACGCAAAACACTTTCAATACAGTAACCATAAGAGCACCACAGCAAACCACAGCACATACCCAAGGCGCACAGAGCTGCGCTCGGTAGTGAAGTGAAAGCACGTTATAAAAATAAAACTACTGAACAATAATAATAATAATAGTAATAATGATAATAATAATAATGATAATAATAATAATAATAATAATAATAGACAATAAAACAACATCAATAATAAATAGCATAAACCTGGCCGTCACGGAACTAACAACCACAGAAACAACAGGCAATATCACTGAGCTAAATGACATGATATATGCGGCAGCCACTGCAGCCACAAAAGAAGCAGGATACTCACTCAAACCCATCCGAACAGGAGTTCTACCACCCAAACAGACCTTGTGGATAAATAACATCCAGAACAAAATTAAAAAAAAGAGAAAAGATTTATCGATTCTCAACGAAATTAGTAAACAATCAACACTACTAAGTAACAAGAAGAAAACAAAAATACTGTACAAATACAGCATTACAGAAAAAGACTTACCTGAGGCAAAAGAAAAACTAAAGCAAGACATCCTTGCCAAAGCACAGAGGATCCGCCGGTATGAAAAACGCCAACGTTTCTTTGAACAAAACAAACAGTTCAAATCCAACCCCAAAAAACTCTACCAAGAACTGGGTAAAAATAAAATAGACATTACTTCAGCACCAACAGCAGAAGAACTAGAGAAATTCTGGAAACAAATATGGTCGGTGAAGCAACAACCCCAAAAAAGGACCATTAAAACAACGAACTTAGCACCTGAGCAACTCTGGGCCCCTATAACAACTGAAGAGGTCACCCAGACACTGCAAAGACTAAGCAACTGGAAAGCACCTGGACACGACAAGATCCCCAATTTCTGGTTAAAACACCTGCCAGCAATGCACAAAAAGCTGGCAGAAAACTTTAACAACATAATAGCAGATCCAGAAACAATGCCTGAATGGCTCACAAAAGGGAAAACCATCTTAATCCCCAAATCCACGGAAACGGAGAAACCACAAAACTATAGACCTATAACCTGTCTCCCTACGATCTACAAAGCCTTTACTGCAATAATATCGCAGAGAGTGAGTAAACACCTGGAAAATAACAACCTGTTTCCAGAAGAGCAGAAGGGATGCTGCAAGGGCTCATACGGCTGTAAAGATCAATTATTGATCAATAAAGCCATAACTGAAGACAGCCGCAGAAAGAAGAAAGGCCTCAGTATGGCCTGGGTGGACTACCAAAAGGCTTTCGACAGTGTTCCCCACACGTGGATTCTGGAAACACTAGCCATAAACAAGGTGGCACCAATTATCATAAAATACACTCAATGAACAAATGGCAGACAGTGCTACAGCTCCAAACAAAAGAGGGACTTGTGAAAACGAAAGCCATCCCCATTAGAAGAGGAATATTCCAGGGAGACACGCTCTCTCCACTCCTGTTCTGCCTGGCACTCACACCTCTAACAGAATTGCTAAATAGAACTGGATGCGGTTACAAATGCTATGGAAAAACAGTCAGCCACCTTCTATATATGGATGACCTAAAATTATATGCAAAAGACGACAAAGAGCTAGAAACACTACTACAGACAGTACACGGCTTTACCAAGGAAATAGAAATGAAATTCGGATTAGAAAAATGTGCCAAAGCAACCCTGAAAAGAGGAAAATTAGTTAAAAGTAGCAATATAACACTAGATAAAGCCAATGAAATAAGAGAACTAGACGAAAGCCAACCATATAAGTATTTAGGAGTCAATGAACTAGATAGGATACAACATACACAAATGAAAGAAAAAATAAAGAAAGAGTACTATAGACGAGTTAGATCAATACTAAAAACAGAGCTCAATGCTAAAAACAAGATAATGGGTATCAACACTTTAGCTGTCCCAGTTATAAGCTACAGCTACAACATCCTTAACTGGACACTAAACGAACTATGTAAAATAGACAGGAAAACAAGAAAAATAATGACAGGATATAGGATGCACCACCCAAAATCTGACATAGAAAGGCTATATATACAACGCACAGAAGGTGGCAGGGGTCTTATACAGCTAGAAAACTATTATAAAATAACCACCATAGGACTGCAAAAATACCTACTCCAGAAGCAAGGGAAACTAATACAAATAGCCACAAAACACGAGCAAAACAAAAAACTGTTTTCAGTATTTAAGGAAGCTGACAAATACAAACAAGAAATCAATCTACCTAACAAATACGAAGAAGAAGAAGAAGAAACAACAAAAGCTATAAAACAAATGAAATCCAAACTAAAACTAGAACAGCAACGGACCATGATAAAACGATGGCAAGAAAAGCCCCTACATGGTAAATACTGGGCTAAACTAAATGCGAAAGAAATAGACAGAGAAAAATCCCAGCGATGGCTGAGAAGCTCAGGACTCAAAGCAGAGACTGAAGGATTTTTAATTGCTGCACAAGACCAAAGCCTCCCCACCAGAAATTACCAAAAACACATAATGAAAAGAAATATAACAAGTAACTGTAGAATATGTGGAGATCGACAAGAAACAATAAATCATATTATCTCTGGCTGCCTAGTCCTGGCTAAGAAGGAATATATTCACAGACACGACAGAGCTGGGACCTATATACACTGGAAGCTATGCCAACATTATGGAATAGCAACAGAAAAAAGATGGTATAAACACACGCCAGAAAAGGTCACAGAAAACGAGAAAGCAACCATACTCTGGGATATGCCAATACACACAGATAGAGAAATTAAGGCAAATAGACCAGATATAGTTGTCAAAGATCATGAAGGAAAAAAATGCCTTCTAATTGATGTTTCAATACCAGCAGATGACAACGTTTCTCTAAAAGAAATGGAAAAACTTTCAAAATACAAAGACCTGGAAATAGAGATAACTCGAATGTGGAATCTAAAAACAGAAACAATTCCTATCATAGTAGGTGCCTTAGGTATAATAAAAAAATATTCAGACAAATACATAACAAAAACACCAGGACTTACAAATATATATAACATACAGAAAATTGCACTACTGGGTACTGCACACATTCTACGCAAAACACTTTCAATACAGTAAACATAAGAGCACCACAGCAAACCACAGCACATACCCAAGGCGCACAGAGCTGCGCTCGGTAGTGAAGTGAAAGCACGTTATAAAAATAAAACTACTGAATAATAATAATAATAATAATAATAATAATAATAATCATATTATCTCTGGCTGCCCAGTCCTGGCTAAGAAGGAATATATTCACAGACACGACAGAGCTGGGACCTATATACACTGGAAGCTATGCCAACAATATGGAATAACAACAGAAAAAAGATGGTATAAACACACGCCAGAAAAGGTCACAGAAAACGAGAAAGCAACCATACTCTGGGATATGCCAATACACACAGATAGAGAAATTAAGGCAAATAGACCAGATATAGTTGTCAAAGATCATGAAGAAAAAAAATGCTTTCTAATTGATGTATCAATACCAGCAGATGACAACGTTTCTCTAAAAGAAATGGAAAAACTTTCAAAATACAAAGACCTGGAAATAGAGATAACTCGAATGTGGAATCTAAAAACAGAAACAATTCCTATCATAATAGGTGCCTTAGGTATAATAAAAAATATTCAGACAAATACATAACAAAAATACCAGGACTTACAAATATATATAACATACAGAAAATTACACTACTGGGTACTGCACACATTCTACGCAAAACACTTTCAATACAGTAAACATAAGAGTACCACAGCAAACCACAGCACATACCCAAGGCGCACAGAGCTGCGCTCGGTAGTGAAGTGAAAGCACGTTATAAAAATAAAACTACTGAACAATAATAATAATAATAATAATAATAACAACAACAACAATAATGGCTTTATCTACTTCGAGTTCAACCGTTAAAAAATAATAATAGCAATGATGCTTAAAAATGCTGTTAGCTTTTGCCAGAGATAAGTATGGCTTATTTGAAATAAAATTTTCATGTGGCATAGAAGTGACAGAGCACGCAGAGTTGTTGAATACTGAAGGAGTTTTAACATTTCGAGGAAAATATCTGAGATTCATAATAAAAATGGTAAAAATCCAAAAATGAACAAAGAAGGAATATGACGAAGTCACGAGAGCTTTATATACAGTTCAATTATTCCTGGAACAAAAATGGTTTTTATTTCTATTAAATCTACGCACTACAGAGAAAGAATAATACAAATGGTAACTTGGAAATGGCATGGCGTTTTCTATTTAATATACGGAGAGATATCGTTAAACAACCACTTGATGGAAGGAGAACTGTTATTTCTGGAATTTTCCACAAGAAATTCGGGAAAAAACTGCAAATAAGAATCTTGGTAACACAATACATATAACATTTCTAAAATATACAAGGACCTTAACAAACCGAGTAGGGTTTATAATTGTATCAACGAGTACTTCCGTGCAAGACAAAACTCACAGAGGAAAAAATACAAAGAAAGGAATTGTACGTCTAGCATGGTGCTAATCCAACAAAGAGAGATAGCTTACATAATCTTATAGAATATATAAGAACAAAAAGAGCTAAAGAAGTGAATATAGAATGAGTGAAGAAGAGAACACGGATGCCACTATTTAATAATAATAGTCAATATAAATGTTGGTTGATTATCTTATCACGTTTTAGATGATATAACGAGAGCGTAGGAGAGAGAGAGTAAAAGAGAGATTCAGAGAGAGTTAATTTAAGAAGTGCAGAATGAGTGTACATATTAGGTTTGGCGGCAGGCAATGAATAAAGAAACACTACATACACAATGATAGAGAATGAACTATTGAGAGAGGGAGAGGAGGAGAGGGAGTAAGCGACAGAGTCATTATGGAAGGACTTAAAATCGAGATGAGATTAAGTAAAATTTGTTTTACTTAATCTTATTTTAAGGTAATAAATATTTTTCTTTTGAAAATTAGTCTGTATCATGAATTTGTTTCATTTGCCGTTTTTGTAACATATTTCCAAATGAAATTTACCCCTAAAATTGATATTGGCTCTTGCTAATCCGCTCTTGATATTTTCCTTTAGTATCTGAAATACAGTGCTATTGCTTCAATTCGTTTTGAAACTAATGATCTTTTGACTAAACAACTACGTTGTTATAGATAATCAGATATATTCAATGAGAATACAGTATACTGAATTTCGAATAAATGCTCTTGGTAGGGAAATGTCTAAAACCTTAAAGGTATTTAGACATTTGTGGAGGCGCAATGGCCCAGTGGTTAGGGAAGCGGACTCGCGGTCATAGGATCGTGGTTTCGATTCCCAGACCGGGCGTTGTGAGTGTTTATTGAGCGAAAACACCTAAAAGCTCCACGATGCTCCGGCAGGGGATGGTGGTGAACCCTGCTGTACTCTTTCTCTCACTTTTACTTTCTTTTTCTGTTGTGCCTGTAATTCAAAGGGTCAGCCTTGTCACACTGTGTCACGCTGAATATCCCCGAGAACTACGTTAAGGGTACATATGTCTGTGGAGTGCTCAGCCACTTGCACGTTAACTTCACGAGCAGGCTGTTCCGTTGATCGGATCAACTGGAACCCTCGACGTCGTAAGCGACGGAGTGCCAACAAATTTAGACATTTAATGAGAGCGATTATATATTATAGTGTAAGAGCAGGAAATTCGCCTTTTTTCCCTGACGAGTGGATGTATTACCTAATAATGATTATCAATTTTAGATTTCATTTCGAAGGGTAGTGCAATATGAAACGATCGTAAGATATTTTAAACTTTTTAAATAGTCATACTTTATATATTTATATATGTATTAGTGCAATATTATTTTGGAAGTATATCTTCTGTGATAATTTTTTGATGTAATTTTTTCCTGCTCTTAATTTACAATAACTGTGTTGTTATCATGCTGTTATTTGGAACATGACATGAATTTTCAATCAAAGGTTACAATTTAAATCAGTTTAAAACGGGGGTGGTCTGGAGCAGGTTGGTTTGCAGAAGGGTTCAACTCGTCACTGAAGGGATATGCCTCTCAACTAATCAACCCGTTCGTTATCATATTTCTGTTGAAATATACTATTCCTCTTTCGGTTAACTTTTGAAAATGAAGTGTTTATTGAAATAAATTTGTCGTTAATAAACTAGCGTTTGAAACATAACATGCCATTTTGATGAAAGATTCTGAGATCGCTTTAAGATAAAGTTTGTACATTAGAACTAAGGAGAAGTTTGAAGTGGTTCGGTATCAAAAGGGTTAGGGCTTTTCTTACCATATTCCTGTTTCAATTAATTTTGAAAATAGTTATTCTGTTTATTCAGTTATCGGATTCAGCCAGAGACAGGGGCCATGATGAGGCATCGAGGAGTGGCTGTGTGGTAAGTAGCTTGCTTACCAGCCACATGATTCCGGGTTCAGTCCCACTGCGTGACACCTTGGGCAAGTGTCTTCTGCTTTAGCCTGGGGTCGACCAAAGCCTCGTGAGTGGATTTGGTAGACGGAAACTGAAAGAAGCCCGTCGTATATGTATATATATATATATATATATATATGTATGTGTGTGTGTGTGTGTATGTGTGCGTGCGTATGTGTGTGTGTGTGTATTTGTGTGTCGTGTTTGTCCCCACCAACATCACTTCACAACCGATGCTGGTGTGTTTACGTCCCCGTAACTTAGTGGTCCGACGTAAGAGATAGATAGAATAATTACTGGGCTTACAAAGAATAAGTCCTGGGATCGATTTGCTCGACTAAAGGCGGTGTTCCAGCATGACAAGTAAAAAAAATAAAAGATTTATTAATCTGATGTTTGCAGTATAGATTAACATGGAGCGCTGGAGGATTTTAATTTAAATCACTTGAACAGTTTTGTTCTGTTGAAAAACAGTGTTTTTGTTTGACTTACTTTTTGAAAATAATAAAAGAATTTAGCAAAATAAGTTTGACGTTATTAAGCTAATGCTTGGTGTATAAAATAACATGAAAGGAAGGTTTTAATTTAGGTCACTTTAACTCTTTTGTTACCTTGTTTCTGTTGAACGACGCTGTCTTTCTTTTAATTACTTTGAAGATACCAAAAACAAAATTAGTAAAATAACTTTGCTGTTATTAAGCTGGTGTTTGGAATATATATGAAAATGGAATTCTGATGGAAAGTTTTTATTTAGGTTACTTTAAAACAGGAAGTTTGAATCATAGAACCAAAGGTGATATCAGATGCATTGTTATCAAAAAGGTTAACTCTAATCCAAATTTCTATTCTTAATACTGCTGTTCTTCTGGGGAATCTGACCCACTTCATGAACAAATTATCAGGCATGGTAGAATAGAGATTTCAAAAGAATGATACCAAAATATACCTGAAAATCTTGCAGAGGAACTTGACGGTTGCACATTGACAATAGTTTTGAAACACGCGAAAAAAAAAAAACTATTGTTGTAACAAATATTCGTGTAACAACAATAATAATAATAATAATAATAATAATAATAATAATAATAATAATAAAATCAATAGATTACAAAACAGAAAGTCTATTAAGACACACTTTAGGGGAGGAACAACAAGGAACGTGTCCCCGGAGATGTACTCATATCGTTAGATAAAAAAAAAAAACTGATCACATGAGAAAAATATGTGTAAATTTCCACCACATCATCTTTATTCGCCGTTCAACATATAGACGCGCGCGCGCGCATGCACACATACGAATACATACTACATACGCATACATATATATATATGTGTGTGTGTGTGTGTGTGTGTGTGAGAACACAAGACGAATACATGTACGGAAGTATATAGAAAAATAGGTAAATGTAATTGCTTGTGTTTGTGCTGTGGGAATAAAGCCAATATTATAGATTAGCTTTATAACAGCGAAAGAGTATAATAAACTTCCACCAAAATGGATTGACGGCGAGAATAACAGCAATATAAGAAGGTTAATACGAATAACAACGAAAATAACGGTAGTAGTAGTAGTAGTAGTTGCTGTTGTTGTTGTTGTTGTAGCAGCCGCAGCAGTAGCAGTAGTTGTAGCAGCAGCAGCAGCAGCAGTAGTAGTTGTAGCAGCAACAGAAGTGGTAGTAGTAGTAGTAGTAGTAGTAGCAGTAGTAGTTGTTGTAGAAGCAGCAGCAGCAGTAGTAGTAGTAGTAGTAGTAGTAGTAGTAATAGTAGTAGTAGTAGTAGTAATAGTAGTAGTAGTAGTAGTAGTAGTAGCAGCAGCAGCAGCCGCAGTAGTAGTAATAGTAGTAGTATTAGTAGTAGCAGCAGCAGCAGTAGCCGCAGTAGTAGTAGTAGTAGTAGTAGTAGTAGTAGTAGTAGTAGCAGCAGAAGGAGCAATGATAATAATAATCCTTTCTGCTAAAGGCACAAGGCCGGAGCTTTGTGGAGGGTGGGGCAGGACTAGTCGATCATATCAGCCCCAGTGTTTCACTGGTACTTCATTTATCGACCTCCGAAAAAAATGAAAGGCAAATGCGTCCTCTGCGGAATTTGGACGGAGAACGAAGCGGCTGACGAAATGCCGCTAGGCATTTCGCCCCACGTGCTAACGATTCTGCCAGCTCGCCTCCTTATTAACAACAACAACAACAATAATAATAATATGAGATCACTATGTTGCACACATATGGTTGTAATGCATGAGATTGGTGTACCCTTATCAGATGGATAGCGATGATGGGTACAATGGGCATCGATATTTTACCCCAGTGTCACTTTGATATCACTCCTTAGATATGGAGCAGAGATAATTCTATGGACAGTAGACCAACTAAACAGCTTAGACAGAAAGACAAAGAAGTTGCTAACTAGATATGCGGTACTCCATCCAAAAAGTGACAGAGACAGGCTGTATATACCAAGAAAAAGAGAGAAGAGGACTGATTGGATGCGAACACAGCATTAGAGCAGAAGAAAACAACATAGCACGGTATGTAATAAAATGCCACAGAACCACTATTAATGGAAGTAAGAATTTCAGGCTTGTGTAGGATGGAAGATTGCAAAGAGAAAGCACTGTGCAAGCACTTGAGAATGAATGAAGCTGAAAATAGGTGGATATAGAAAAGAATATATGGACAATTTCATTGGGATGTTGAAGATAAGACAGACAGAGAGAAAAGATGGCTATGGATGACTAAAAGTGATATAAAACCGGAAACGGAGGCTCTAATCTGTGCTGCCCAAGAGGTAGCACTAAGAACGAATTACATCAAATACAGAATAGACAACACATCAGAAAGTGATAAGTGCAGAATTTTTGGAGAAAATGGTGAAACCGTATGGCATATTACCAGTCGATGTACGCCACTAGCCAGAAAGAATATCAGAGACGTCATGACAATTTAGCAAGGATTGTCCATTAGACACTTTGCAACAAGTATGGACTTGACAGAGCAAAAACGTAGTACGAACATAAACCCGAAAGCATCCTCGAAAATGATAATGCAAAGATCTTATGGGATTTTATGATTCAGTGCAACCATGAGATAGAGAATAGGAAGCCAGACATAGTGTTAATTGAGAAAGAAAACAAACTATGCTGGATCATAGATATAGCATACCCAGCTGACAAGGTATGCGATAAGGAGGAAAGAAAAGTCGATAGATATAACAGATTAGCTTGGGAGGTTAAGCAGTTGTGGTCAATTGTCGGAGCCCTGGGAACAGTGACTAAAAATCTTGAGGAGTACATGGAAAAAATAGGGGCTGCAATAAAGGTGGAGCACTTGCAGAAAACAGCACTGCTTGGAACCGCTCGAATACTCTGGGTGGGACTCGAAAAATAAGGGGTGTTACTTTAGCTCACTGGTAGCGAACAACTGGCACCGTAGTACATCTCCAGCTTTAGAAGCTGTGCAAAGACAATAAATAATAATAATAATAATAATAATAATCCTTGCTATTATAGGCAGAAAGCTAAAGAGGAATAGTCGATAACATCGACCCCCAGTATTTCACTTTCATCTGAAAGGATAAAAGGCAAGGTCGAACTAGGCCTAATTTGAACCCAGAACGTAGCGTCCGTTAACTATTTCATCCGGCTTGCTAACGATTCTGCCAACTCGCCGCCAATAATAATAATAATAATAATAATAATAATAATAATAATAATAATAATAATAATAATAATAATAATAATAATAATAATAATAATAATAATAATAATAATAATAATAATAATAATAATAATAATAATAATAATAATAATAATAATAATAATAATAATAATAATAATAATAATAATAATAATAATAATAATAATAATAATAATAATAATAATAATAATAATAATAATACCGTGGTATTTTATAATCCAGTGTGGCTCCCTAATCGAAGCTCGGAGACCAGATAATGTTGTGGTCAATAAAGGAAAAATGGAATCCAAGATTACAGATATTGCAATACCTGGGGATGCACGCATAAGTAACAAACAATTAGAAAAGATTGAAGAGGTGCAAACTACTACTAAAAGAAGAAACTACAAGAATGTGGTCTATGAGGAGAGTTTCGGTCATTGCAGGAGTTGCAGGAGCACTAACAGCCAATTTCGAGAAATATGTCAGAGAAATCGGAATTGACATGAGAGGAGAGCAAGCCCCCAAATCTGCTCTGCTTTTGAGATTGGTACTTGGATGTTGAATGTCTCCCACGGTACTTAACAACCAAGTATCAAATCTTATAATGTACGGAAAGAGATACTGTGTGACCTCTAGTAACAGGCTGCTGGCCGCTCTCACAGAATCAACCAGAGGAAAGAAGACTGAGCGCTCTGAGAAGTAAAACAATAGTACTAGTAATAATGATAATGGCTACAAATTTTGGCACCAGGCCAGCAATTTTGAGGAGGTGTAAGTCGATTACATTGATCCCAGTGTTTAACTGGTATTTATTTTATCGGCCTCGAAAGGTTGAATGGCATAGACACCATTAATAAGCAGCTGAGCAGTCATGAGAATGAACAAAAAGAAAGGAGCTACAATCCAATAAATAAAAACAGCCACGGTAGCAATATACATACATACATACGTACATACATGCATGCATGCATGCATACAAACATACACACATACATACACACATACATACATCCATACATGCATACATACATAAATACATACAAACATGGATACATAAATACATACAAACATACGTACATGCATACATACATACACACATAAATACATACATACTTGTATGTTTGACCATACTTTCTGACAATGTAACAATATACATTGATATATTGTAGTCATACATTGGTATTAGACGCCATGCACAGAACATCCTTGCTGTAATGTTAACATATTTTATCCAAGATTAAAGGAAGAGAAGCGTGGTCACACAATTTTTTAAATGTATGAGAATTCCTGCAAAATGAAAGTACAGGTGGTATTTAGATTAAAATCACAAAGGGCATTTTATACAGGTGGACATAAGTATACACACACGCACACGCACTCAAATACACACACACATATATATTTACAGATAAATATATCTGTGATTTGGTACTAGT
>NC_142933.1:107679289-107684289 GCF_046866305.1 Octopus bimaculoides
TTTGATAGTAACGTTTTATTTTAAAAATTATATCACAGTGATTTAATTATTCAAAAATTTAGCAGGAGAATTATTTGAAGAATCTTGTTCTTCAAATGGCTGCAATGACATGACTCTTATCTCGTCGTAAATAAGGTATCTATCAAAACTCTTCCTAGATGCAGTTGTATAACGAATAGGGTGTCGGTCGCTGAAAGGCTAACAATTAACATATTCCATTAAGATGGTTAACTGGCAGAATCATTACCGCTCCCAACAAAATTCTTCCACATTTACGTTCAGAGTTCAAATATCGCCGAGGTCACCTTTGTCTTTCATTCGTTCGCAGTCGATAAAATAAAGTATTGCTCAAGATCTGAGGTCAATGAAATCGACTTACCCTGTCCTCTTGCTAACCTTGTGTCAAAACTTGAAATCACTGAGATAGCAGAATCGTTGCACCGTCGGACAAAACGCTGACCGGCATTTCTTCCGGGTTTCTTTCTGAGGTCAAATTCTGCCGAGGTTGACATTGTGTTTCACCACTTTCGATGTTGATAAAATAAAGTAGCAGTGGAGCATAGGGGTTGATGTGATCAATCAAAACCTCTCCACAAATTTTCAGGCCTTGTACCTATATTAGAAAGCATTGATATATAAGCGCAGGCGTGGATGTGTAGTAAGAAGTTTGCTTCACAGCCACATGGTTCTGGGTTCAGTTCCACTGTGTGACGCCTTTGGGAAGTGTTACTTTTAATATAGCCTCGGCCCGACCAAAGCCTTGTGGGTGAATTTGGCAAACGGAAACTGAAAGAAGCCTGTCTTATATATACATATGTATCTCTGTGTGTTTGTCCTCCATCACTGCTTGACAACCGGCGTTAGTATGCTTACGTCCCACAACGTTGCGGTTCGGCAATAAGTAACCGATAGAATAAGTACCAGGTTGAAAATAAAAGCAAAGTACTGTGATCGTTTCATTCGACTAAAAATTATACAAGGCGGTGCCCCAGCATGGTCGCAGTCAAATGACTGAGACAAACAAAAGGAAAAAAGACAAAATCAGATACTACCCTTTCTGTGAGAATTCTAGAGATTTACCCAGAAACAGCATCACAGAATTGTAAAGGTTTAAAATGATGCATGAAGGATAGTATTCTTATTTTTACATTGATCCATTGATCAGTATGTTCGAGCGAGGTTTTAAAGATATTTTCCAGATGATTTTTTTCAAGATTTTGTCAATATTTTGAGAACGTAACATGATGAATGCACAGAAGGCACGAGTTTAGTTCTTTGTCATATTACGTAACAAAAATTATAATGATAAATAAATAAAAGAAAAAACATAACGATTACAATTCTCTCAGAGTTTCTTTCTGTTACATTAGGTTTTGAACGCAGTGACACACGCATACAAACACGCACACATCTACATGCACACACACACACACACACACACTCACACACACACACACACACACACACACACACTCACACAGGCACACACACTCGCTCACACACACACAGCATTGAAGAGAAACAGCAGGAGCAGCAACAAAGCTGCTTCTCAGAGCTTATTGCAGTGTGTTTTTGTCTTGTGTCTCACAGAGAGGGAGAGAGAGAGAGAGAGAGAGAGAGAGAGAGAGAGAGAGAGAGAGAAATAGAGAGAGAAATAGAGAAAGAAAGACAGAAAGAAAGGAAAGAAGGAAGGAAGGAAGGTAAAAGAAAGTGCGCATAAAATGTTAACAAACACTTGTGTTAGGAGTCAAAGTTTACCACAGTCAGGTTGAGAAGAGAAGTCACGATTTGTATATTATATGTGAGTGTGTGTGTGTGTGTGTGTGTCTGTGTGCGTGTGCGTGTGCGTGTGCGTGTGCGTGTGCGTGTGCGTGTGCGTGTGCGTGTGCGTGTGCGTGTGCGCGTGTGTGTGTATTTGCGTGTTCGTGTATACACACATATATATATATATATACATACATATGCACACACATGTGAATGCATACATCTATATATATATATATATATATATATATATATATATATATATATATATATATACATATATATATATATATATATATATATATATATATATATATATATATATATATAAACGTGTGTGTGTATAGGCACATGCACATGTATGTATTTGTGTATATATACATGTTTGTATACGCACATACACATATGCATATATTCATATACCTACATTAATATAATCTATATCTCTATCCGTGTATCTAGTTATATGTCTGTTAGCGGGTGCACGTGTTTGTGTATATATGCATATGTATTTATATATATATATATATATATATATATATATATATATATATATATATATATATATACGTATATATACGTATATATATTCTATATATATATATATATATATATATAGATATATATATATATATATTAACAATATATATGTTCATCAATTTTTTTTTCAATCAATTTTTTTTCTCCGTGTTTTTCTCCTTGTCTCCGTATTCTTTCTGTTGAAGAGCGTAGCTCGAAACGTCAAAGACTTTCCGTATTCCCGAGCGTCATACTAATATATACTTTTGTTATTTACACCACCTGTCCTCGTCTGTTGTTATTATTTGTATATTCTCCCATATATATATATATATATATATATATATATATATATATATATATATATATAGATATACATACACAGAGAGAATATCACATACATAGACACACACGCACACTCAGATATTGAGAAAGAGAGGTTGAGAGTAAGGAAATAGAGAGGGAGAGAGAGAGAGAGAGAGACAGACAGACAGAGAGAGAGAGGGGGGGGGGCGAGATAAATACATATACATATATGAGCAATGTGGGATCAATTTGTTCTCCGACTAATGTTAGGAAGCAGCGGACTATACACTTATTTGTAATGAACATGTAATATTAATGTGTTAATACAGCCGATCTCTTGTAACAATACATACGTTCGTAAACTCACTCAACATGCGTACTCGGGTTACACAATGGCGTCGTTATATTTACAGATAGTTACATTTGTACACATATACAAACAAACAAACACACACACACACACACACACACACGCACACACACGCATGCACGCATATATGTTCATGTAGATCAAAATGCAAGCGGATACGCATACAGGGAGGATTGGACGTACACATGCTCACAAAATCACTCCAATATGAAATAAATGGATTAAGCTATAACATAATGAGATGAGGGAAATGACTCAAGTGGGTAAATGGTACGGATTAATGTAGTACAAGGAGTGGTGAATGAAGGTGCGTGAGCGGGTGGTTGGGATGTAGCACTCACGGCTGCAAGATCATGGTTTCGATTCTCGGAGCGGGCGGTACATTTTGTTCTTGAGCGAATCATCTCATTTCATTTCTTTTCACATTTTTTTTCTAGTTCACTCAGCTCCAGATGAATACCCATGCAACGGACTGGCGTCCCGTTCAGGTAAAATGCTATCATCTCCATCACTTACACACTATGGAAGCCAGGTAACAGGCTCTATGAGTCTAAGGACCCAAGACAGTAATTTTCTAGGGTGTAGGATGATGACGACAATGATGCTGATCATCATCATCATCATCATGGTAAGCATGATGATAAACAGGATGCTGAAGTAGTGATGTACAGAATAGCGGCCGCTGAAAATGCTTGAAGAATAAATTGACATTTGCCTCTTATTTAGCACAAGAAACCCCAAAATATAGTGGTACTTGTTAGGGAATCTCATGGATAAAGGGGATATAATTTTCGTACTTTCAGACTAAATGCTTGAACTTAAATATTTACGAATAGAATGATTTAAGTTCAAACCGTTAGTTCACTTGGGAGGCTTTTCTTTCTGTTTTTGTAATTATAAAAAACTAGCGAAAACAAAGGAATTTCCTTGGGATTTGCTACTGATAAAATAAACACATGAAACCAACACAACTGATTCGGTTAATAACATTTCTTCCAAAAACATAGTCCTTTTTAGCACGAGTGGCCCATCAATGAAACGTTGATAATTCTTTTCTTTTCATTAATAACTATCTTTTACATTTTAAATACATAATTCACATAGGCACAGGTGTGTTAAGAAGCTTGCTTCCCAACCACATAGTCCTGGGCTCAGTTCCATTGCGTGGCACCTTGGACAGGTGTTTTCTGCTAAAACTCTGAGCCGTTATATACATCTACATCTACATATACATACATATACATACATATATATATATATATATATATATATATATATATATATATATATATATATATATATATATATATATATATGTATGTATGTATGTATGTATGTATGTATTTGTGTGTCTATGTTTGTCTACCCACCATCACTTGACAACCGATGCTGGTGTGGTTTAAGACCCCGTAACTTAGCGGTTCCCAGTATGACCGCCAGTAAAATGACTGAAACAAGTAAAGGCGTATATATATATATATATATATATAACTTTTTTTTTTACTTACACCCTCTTCGACCAGGAATAGCCATGGCATTGCCTCTAGAAAGTTCTTCTCCAAAACACAAGTGCGGACAAGATTGCTTTGTAGAAGACAGACAGTTACCCATGAATTTCTGTTTTCCCTCTCTGTGCTACCGATGTTATCCAAGGGAAAGGCAAAGGGGCCGATGCGATTTGGCTCCAGTGACGTCGCAACTCCTTTTTAAAGCTGAATGAACTGGAGCACCGTGAAACAAAGTGTCTTGCTCAAGGACACATCCCGGCCCAGGAGTCATACTTACAACCGCACGATTGTGAACCCGACGCCCTAATCGCACACACACACACACACACACACACACACACACACACACACACACACAAACCAATAGAATAAGTATCAGGCTTAAAAAAGAATAAGTCTTGAAATCGATTCCTTTGACTAAAACTCTTGAAGGTGGTGCTCCAGTATGACCGCAGTCTAATGACCGAAACAAATGCTAAAAGATTAATTATAAGAACGTATCTACTGAAAACAATTTATTTAATTTTCCCAGC
>NC_142933.1:107689289-107696789 GCF_046866305.1 Octopus bimaculoides
AACGTTACTTTGAAAGATACTAAATGGAGAAACAATGGTATGAAGAGAAGAACTTAGCGTTTTGTGGTTGATATTGTTGTTGTTGTTGTTGTTATTATTATGTTTAATGTGTGTTTTATTCTATTTTCTTTCTGTTGATCTTAGTTTAATATGAAGTAACTTATTTGAGTCCCAATAATTCCTTTTTTATTTTCTTTTAGCAACACCTTCAGAACTAAAAATAAATCAACAATAATAAAAGAAAAGAAAAACATTTCTAATTTCTTATGCAAATCTTATGCAGATCTTAAGCAAGTTTTTCATCAGCATCTTCTTCTTCTTCTTCTTCTTCTTCTTCTTCTTCTTCTTCTTCTTCTTCTTCTTCTTCTTCTTCTTCTTCTCCTCCGCCTCCTTCCCCTTCTTCTTCTTCTTCTTCTCCTCCGCCTCCTTCCCTTTCTTCTTCTTCTTCTTCTTCTTCTTCTTCTTCTTCTTCTCGTCCTTCTTCTTCTTCTTCTTCTTCTCCATCTCCTCTTTCTCCTTCTCCTTCTTCTCCTTCTTCATATTCATCCCCTTCATCTTCCCTCCTCTGCTGCCTCTTCTCTCCTTTCGTTTCTTTAGTAGCTATTTGAGGAAGTCAAAAACGATTGACCGGCAAAGTTTTTCTCTCTAACTTTATATACGATCGATGAAACTGTCAAATTATTTCAGAAACTTATCTATCAAAAACCATATAGAAAAACATATTCGAAAATGGAAATCGCACCAAGATAGAGAGATTTTCTGAGTTTGCAATTCATTTGAAGTGAAACGTTAAAATGATAATATAGGAAAATAAACATCATCATCATCATCATCATCATCACTCATCGTCATCATCATCATCAACAATAGCAAGAGCAACAACGAGCAATTACGATATTTCCATCACCAGCGATAGCAACAATCAAACTGCCAAAGCATAAAATGAAATA
This sequence comes from Octopus bimaculoides, assembly GCF_046866305.1. NCBI lineage: Eukaryota > Metazoa > Mollusca > Cephalopoda > Octopoda > Octopodidae > Octopus > Octopus bimaculoides. The sequence goes on from NC_142933.1 coordinate 107,690,240, forward strand.
TTTAATATGTAAAATGCTATTTGAAATGACATGTTCTGCGTTGAATCACTTAGTGAGCCATACGTACACATATACATATACACATGCATGCATACATACATGCATAAATACATACATACATACTTGCAGATATATATATATATATATATATATATACACACAGATTATGTAATATATATATATATGTATATATATATATATATATATATATATATATATATAAGTATATATGTATATATATATATATATATATATATATATATATATATATATATATATATATATATATATATATATATATATATATATATATATATATGTATATATATAAGTATATATGTATATATATATATATATATATATATATGTATGTATGTACATATATATATATAAATATCAGTGTGTGTGTGTGTGTGTGTGTAAAGATATATATTTATATATACATACACTGTAACACAAATTAACACCCGGGAAGTGTTTATTACAAACAATATTAACCAGTTTTGCTATGCAAGCACGAATTGAAGATAGACAAGGCGAATAAAATCCGTTGGTGGCAGTCGAAATATGCATTAAACACTTGTCAGCAGATATCATTACTGATTGCAGCCTAATGAGTATATATTTAGGTTCCTTTAACAATAAACATTAACCAGCTTTTAACAAAAGTGTTTCTATATTGTACGTTGGCTCTTGCTTAGTACTTAATTTGTCAGCCACTTTAACACTGCTGTCAGAGCTCGTTTACTAAAGTTGAAAGTAGTAAGGTATCTCATCATCTTTTAATTCGATGTTTTCCACGAAATATTAACAATTGGGATATAGATATAAATTATAAATAATTTCTATTTACACCTGAACGTGAGAGAAAGGAAATTGAAGGAACAGTATGGTACCATCATTAATTTTCACAGAAGTGAATATTATGTACTATATACACATAACACATACATACTTGTGTGTATATATATATATATATATATATATATATAAGGATTTACTGTTCGTAATGTGATAAAAAACCATGGCTCTGTGCATTATAGAACATTTATAAATATATTACATATTATATATATATATATATATATAAATATATATATATATATATATATATATATATATATATATATATATATATATATATATATATACATATATATATATATGTATATATATATATATATATATATATATATATATATATATGTATATATATATATGTATATATATATATATATATATATATATATATATATATATATATATATATATATATATATATATATATATATATATATATATATATATATATATATATATATATATATATATATATATATATATATATATATATATACATATATATATATATATGTATATATACATATATGTATATATGTATATATGTATACGTACGCACACACGCACACTTAAACATAAGTACGTACATAGATACATATGATTATGTACTATATATGCATGTATCCATACGTTGTGTGAATTTGTAAGACATTCCAAACACACACATACACACTCACGCGCAAACACATATGTACTAAAAAATCACATTCGTAAGTGACTATTTAGTGCTGAATATTTATGTTAATAAGAGCAAAAGTGCACGTGCACCTACCTGAATATGTGCACACTTCCAATGAACCAGGGATATAGATAGCGCAGGAAATGTCTTTTTCTTCGCTACCAGCTTCAGTTCCATCTAAGATAAACTTAAAATCATTCTCAATGGGAAACAAACGTACCGAGTTCGGTTCATGCATTTATCCAAGATCGTCTGTCTTTCATCTTTTACTTGTTTTTGTCATTAGACTGCGGCCATGCTGCAGCACAGTCCTGAAGAATTTTTGAGTGAATGTATCGACCGCAGTACTTATTTTTCAAAAGCCTGGACATTTATTCTATCGGGCCTTTTCCCCGTGTCACTAAGTTACGGGGATGTAAATACACCTGCAGCGGTTGTCAAGTGGTGGGTGGGGGACATTGGAAAAATATATTTGGCTAAATTGAAGAAAGATGAAATACCAGAGAAAGAGAACATCTATGGACCATTAATCAGGAGTTTGCAAATCCTGTACCCAAGATACACTTTCACGTCATACGACCAGTCTGGAGCCAAGCATAGCTGATCTTGGGTTGGTGGAGAAAGAACGCAAATTCTTAATTTACACATGATCACAGTATCTGCTATTATAAAAATTTGCAAAACCATCTTAAGATTTAAAGGATGATTAACAAAACAAGATGTTTTCCTTCACAACCTTGGTACCAAGAAGATGGCCGGTCAAAATTTACTCAAAATTAAGAAGTGAAAGAGAATCCATGCATACATATTTACTTACATGCACAAATACTCTGTTGCTGATGCTGTTGAAATTCCAATGAAGGAGTCTTAGATCTAGGTAAGAAACCAGCACTTTCTCGATCGGCAAGTAATCTTGAAATGGAACTCAATACTAATATGCATTCATTCATATATGGTAGAGTGTGTGTTTATGTAAGCATGCGTCAAGAGAGTGAATTTGTTGCATGAGGAGCAAATGAGCCAAGTTAGTATTCACATATTTAATGCAGTGAGAATTAAAATCTTAATTAGAAACTGTTATGCAGCGAGTAAATGACACCATTAGTTTAATTACTATATAAGTTTAATGATTTTCGCCAGTACGAAAGAGACAAATTCGGACATGGTCGGTCAGGGAAAATAGCCTTTTACGTTTCACTGTACCCGTTGAAGTAGTCAGGAGACATTAATTTGATGCATAATGTTGTTCACCAGAATGTGTGCAAAAATTAGCATATTTAAAATATTAAATCACTGAAGTTAATTACTCTGAGTAATTAAAGTTGGTAATTAATGTTTATTAGATTATCGCCAGGTAATGAGGGGGATTATTCTGTCGCCCATGACTAGCTGCAAGTACACCATACACCATTCCGTGTTGGACCTGCAGTGGTATTTCATATGTCTATGAGTAAAGGAGATTGGTAAAATATATTTGGCTTAAATGAAGTAAGATGAAACCACTTAAAAAAATTGAGTGAAGAAAGAAATGCGGAAACCGAGGTTGGAACACTTTTATATACAACAAACATGTACGCGCCTACACACAACACACGCACAAATACATACGCATGCATATATCCTTCTATTCTTCCTTTCTTTCTATCCTTTGACTCGGTGGTTGTCGAGTCATTCGTTGATGAAGTTGCAACAAAAAGGTTCCGCCAATTCTTACGGTCTTCCGCTGCCCGCTCTGAGTCACCAAAATTGAGGCCTGTCCAGTCCTTGATGCTAACCAGGATCCTAGTCTGCTTGTCATCATTGTTAATGTATCTTGGGAAGGTTAGCATGGCGGCATCCATTCGTCTCTAAGATGTTAGCCACAACCGTAGGCCTCGATCTGAGACATACCTTGACCTCAAACACTTGGCCGTTGATCTGAGCAGGTTCGTTCGACCTGACGGAGAAATCCTTTGGAAGCCTTACCCGGAGTCTTTCGCCTAGTGGTGCAGTGTTAACACCATCCCTTCATTTGGTTTAGCCCACTACCTGAAGTAGGTCACGGAGTGAGGCGTTATGAACCGACCAGTGACGTCTGTCAACCTGACCGTTCCTGACAAGGCGCAACTGACAGATACCAAAGCTATTACCACTGTTCAGAGCCCCATACATCCTGGCATATGCGTATAGCATCGGTTTAGCTTTCTAAAAATCATATCCAGCTGGCTAGACGAGCGGGCCTACATCACCCCCGACTGATGGGCTAGTCTGTTGCAGGGTCACCCCCTTTACACCCCCCGGAGTAATGTGAAATGAAGTGTTTTGCTCAAAAACACAACGCGTAGCCGGTCCGGGAATCGAAATGATGTTCTAGCAATCGTGAGAGTAACGTACCTAACCACTAGGCCTTCACACGCACCTTCACAGACACCTTCACACACACACACACACACACACACACACACACACACACACACACACACACACACACACACACACACACACACACACTCTGTCTCTCTCTGTCTCTTTCTCTCAAACAAAGAAATGAACACATACACACATATATATGGATCTCTGACGGTTTCGACGATGGGGATTCAATTTTTCGATTGACAAATTATCCGCAGCTGAATTAAAGTGTAAGGTGTGTGGTGAATATTTCGCAGACACGTGTACCCTTAAAAATATATTCAAACAGAATCTGTGTGACCCAGTATGGAGCCAAAAAACCTAAACGACTGTCCTCTCCATAGTTTCCCCTTCTACCAGGTTACTCTCTGAAAAAAAGAGACATTTACTTCAGATACCACGGTAGAGTGCTATAGTTTATTTAGTCCGAACCAGTTGCTTGTTACACTGGAGTTCCCGGGCTTATAACCATTCTACTCCCTACTGAGGTACTGGCTACACGCTGGAGCAGTGTTTCTTAACCGGGGTTCACATAGCCCTTAGGGGACCATGTAAAATTTTGTTGTTAATCTTTATGTGCTGTAAACTGGTTATACTTCTCCAGTACTCAAAATATTTTAACAATTTTCTTTATACAATTCCTAATAATATTTAATTAGAAAAATATTTTTTATATATCGAAAAGCTTTGAAGGTATCAAATAAGAACTAATAGAGCAAAATTCTTTTCTTTTTATTTGGCCCCTAGGCCATGACATAGAGAGAACAGCACAAGGACAGACAGAACACCACAGTGGGGACAAAAAACATCAAACGAATGGAAAATGGAAAAATGTACAATGAAATCGATGGTGAGGAAATGGCTGCATGCGCCCCACTCGCATACAGTACCATTTGAGTTTGTAATCTTTTTTCTATTTTCCTTATTTTTTCACTATTAGCATCATTTTGTTTACTCTTTTTCTTCTTCTTTTTTTTTAAACACCATTTCACTCTTTGTTTTAATATCTGACGTAAGGATCTAGTTCACTTAGTTCTACTACTGGCGGCAGTTCGTCGAAATCCACCACGAATCCCGGCTGCTCAATTTCACACTTTTCCTTCAACGTTTTATATTTTTCTTTATCGATTAGAATAGCTTTTACCAATACAACAAAATTGGCTGAGAAAATAAAAACTGCGTTCGAGTAAGACGTCACTGGCTCTGATTAAACAAGCTACATACATAGTCTGATCAATAAGTATCCGGAATGTTGCCATAGTAACGAAGCTAAAGCACGCAGAGGAAAGCCGCTAGGCAAAGATTGACCTTAAACTCCGCTGTATCTGTGCACGAAGTTTTAACGTTCTAGCTCACTTCTCTTGTTTATAGCAGTGCTTGGAATGACGGTGTGTAGCGTGTGATCGTCGCATTATACATGACAGAGAAAGTTGAGCGGAGAATCTACCTTAATTTTTTCTAAAAGCTTGGCGATATCTCCTCAGAGGCCTACGCAAAGTTTTCGAAAAATCTTCATCGTTCTCGACGCAATCAAGGAAATCTTGTGCAACTGAAACCCGAGTGTCTTTTTGGTCAGCTGAAAGCATTTTTGGCACAAACTTGGCAGACACGTGTTTCATACCCAAATCTTCAGTGATAATTAACTGAACCGAACCGTAACTAATCTGCACATCCTCTGATAACTCACGGATGGTGATTAGATTTCCTCTCACAGCTGCACACACATCTGTGAGGTTTTTCTCAGTTCTGCTGGTTGCGGGTCTCCCAGAACGTTCGTCAATATCAACATTTTTTCGGGCATCTTGGAAATGTCTGAAACACTCGTTCACTTGTGTGTGGTTCATACACGCCTCTCCGTACACTTCCTGTAACATTGCGTAGGCCTCTGAGGAGGTATCGCCATGACAACTTGCTCTGTCATGGTCAATGTGACAATCACACGCTACACACCTTCTGCTGTTGTAAACAGCGGAAGTGAGCTGAAACGTTAAAACCTAGTGTGCCTGCACAGCAGCATTCAAGGTCAATCTGTGCTTTAAGTTCGTTACTATGGCAACAGTCCGGATACTTATTGATCAGACCAGGTACACACTCAAACATGCTCAAATATACACAGACACCCGCACACACACCCGCACACACACACACACACACTCTCTCTCTCTGTCTCTCTCTCTCTCTGTCTGTCTCTCTCTCTGTCTCTCTCTCTCTCTCACACACACACACACACACACACACACACACACTCTCTGTCACTCTCTCTCTCTCTCTCTCTCTCTCACACACACACACACACACACACACACATACACACTCACTCATTCCTCTTAATTTATATGAAACTTCGTTGCAGCAACTCTACCGCCATCAAAACAAACGGCACTTATTAAATTAAAGATATTACGCAACTACGATCGGCTCAGATAGTATCAAGTTTCTCTCTCTCTCTTTTCTAAAAAGTAACGCCTTAATTAAAAAGCTAGGTTCATCCTAGTTTTGTGTATTTTTATTTAGTAACGTCTTCATTTATGCGACCTCTTACAAAACAAAAAATAGATAAATGACAAAAAAATGAAGAAAATTAAATAAATTCTAGAATCTAAATCCATTTAAAGAATC
>NC_142933.1:107704289-107709289 GCF_046866305.1 Octopus bimaculoides
GGTGCCGTTTCACAGCTTTCTTGATGCAAGAATAACTCCAGTGTAAGATATATTATGTTTACCTGTCTGCATTAATATGCATGCTATGCTTTATACAATACATTTGTATGTTTACAAATCAGTGGAGATAACGAAAGTTCGCTGATGAGATGGTGAAGACATCAACTTCTCCGTACTGGAATATTATGTTAGCTGAACCCGCTTGAGAAGCTTTCTGTGATAATCACGCGTTAAAATTCTCTCTCTCTCTCTCTCTCTCTGTCTCTCTCTCTCTCTCTCTCTCTCTCTCTCTCTCTCTCTCTCTCTATCTATCTCTCTCTGTATATATATATATATATATATATATATATATATATATATATATATATATATATATACACACACACTCATACATATTTATGCATACACAGAGAGAAAGAGAGACAAAGAAAGAGGAGGAGGAGATTTAGGAGGGAGAGACAGAGATTGTACGTAAGTCAAGGAGCTTGAATGATAGAGATTGAGAGACACTTAATATATGGATAAGAGATTTTATTTGGCATAATTCCAATGCAGTACAATCGAAAATGTTATTAAATCCGGCCAACACTACATATATCTCCAAAGTTGATCAGAAAATCCCCAACAAAACTTCTGGGTTGTATATTATTGCTGTTGTTGTTTGTTGTTGTTGTTGTAGACTCTCGTATGTAACCACTTGACTTTTGTAGCAGAAGTGATAGTCGGTTAAGTGTGAAAACAAACAATACATAACGGAAGCGCACTTGGGATAATCCTTCCGGTAGATTAACGGCATCAGAAATAATATTAATGCATTCAGTTAGTAAGGTCAGAACCGCTGATCCGGTCCTTGTGAGCTTTTCAATGACAGCAACTAAAGTAGAATGTTCTTTGCCAAATGCATTGCCTACAGCAGCGAGTACTGGCAATTATAGTCAATTGCCACCATTTTATGAAGTCATTCTGCCACAGGTTTTACGGTCTTTTTCTCACTTCAGACACTAAAATTTTATTAATTAAAAGTTCTTTGGCATATCTCCATAATTTCTTCTTTCCATCTGCCTACGAATAAGTTATTGAACTTCCTATGGTCTTAGAATATTTGTTGAAACAGTCTGTGTAAAACTTACATAATTATTGTGCAAGTAACAGGCCAAAAGATTTTTTTTTTATAACCAAGATGTTTTTATTCTAAGCAATAAATTTTGTTCGCATTTGTTAGAAAGCCAATTGAAACAACAAATTTACCTACCATAGTCTTTTGAAATATACGGTTCAGAGGTTTTGTATAGAACGTCAAAAGTAGTATCACTTGGCCACGTACTCGATCAGACAATCGGACATTGTTATACATCGCTAACCACAATGCGCTTCGCATCGTTTTAGCTTTCGAATGATGCCATCCTGCTGGCAAGGTAACCAGGATGTTTCCCTCTGGTCAGAAGGCTTATTCTGTTGCAGGGTTGCACTTTTACAGCTGAGTGGACTGGAGAAACCACAAATGAAGTGATTTGCTCAAGAACACGATGCGCTACGTATTCTGGGGAACGATCCCACTACCTAGCGATCGTGAGTGTAAAGCCCAACCACTTGGTCACGCCCCTTCACCGAAACAATATACTTTTTCTTTTATTAGTTTCAATCATTTCACTGCAGCCATGCTAGAGCACTACCATTAGTCAAGTAAATCGACCCTAGCACTTATTCTTTGTAAGCCTAGTACTTATTCTATCGGTCTCTCTTGCAGAACCACTAAGTGACGGGGGCGTAAACACACCAGCATCGGTTGTCAAGCGATGTTGGGGGGACAATCACACACAAACATATACATACATACATATATATATATATATATATATACATACATATGTACGACGGACTTCTTTCAGTTTCCGTCTACCAGATCCATTGGTCGACCCGAGGCTATAAGTAGAAGAGACTTGCCCAAGGTGCCACGCAGTGGGACTGGACCCGGAAGCATGCGGTCCGCAAGCAAGCTACTTACCACACAGCCACTCCTGCAATTTCATTCTCTAGACATAACTATCTCGAGATTTAGGGCTCAATAAAGTGGCTACGTGTTTTGCATGGCGTATAAGTGACAGACTTCATAACACCCACCCTGAACGGGACGCCAATCCGTAGCGAGGTTACTTCTTTGCAGCTGAGAGGACAGGCACAACTGAAAGTCCAGTGCTTTTGCTCAAGAACACATAGCTGGCCCGGTCTCGGAATCGAAACCACCACCTTACGATCGTGAGTGCCACACCTTACCCACTAAAGTTATTTACCTTTCGAACACTGTGTGTGAGTGTGTGCGTGTTTGTGTTTGTGTGTGTGTTTGTGTGGGGGGGTTTGCATGTGTGTTTGTGTGTGTGGAGGTTTGCATGTGTTTTTGTGTTTTTGTGTGTGCGACATTTATTTATTTATTTATGGGCTTCAGCCAAGTGGGTGTGGTCATGCTGGGGCACCACCGTGAATGTTGCAATTTTTTTATGTTGCTTTTATTAAATCTTGTTATCCATCTGAGAAATTTTGACAGAATAAATTTCATGATTACGTCACAACAGATATTTCATTTTTCGTCTTCAAAGAAAAATAGTTTCTATGTAAATATACGCAGATTGCAAAACAGTTGTCATTGCATGGCTATAGACAACCTGTATCAGAAGAGTGGTTGACGTTTTGCATGTTCGTTAAACTAATCCGTTGTCAGATAATATTTTCTTGTTGATGAGGCTGCGAGCTGGCAGAAACGTTAGCACGCCGGGCGAAGTGCTTAGCGGTATTTCGTCTGCCGCTACGTTCTCAGTTCAAATTCCGCCGGGGTCGACTTTGCCTTTCATCCTGTCGGGGTCTATTAAATAAATACCAGCTACGCACTGAGGTCGATATAATCGACTTAATCCCTTTGTCTGTCCTTGCTTGTCCCCTCTGTGTGTAGCCCCCTGTGGGCAGTAATGAAATACGAAACGTTAGCATTCCGGGCGAAATGCTCAGCGGTATTTCGTCTGCCGTTACGTTCTGAGTTCAAAGTCCACCGAGGTCGACTTTGCCTTTCATCCTTTCGGGATCGATAAATTAAGTACCAGTTACGCACTGGGGTCGATGTAATCGACTTAATCCGTTTGTGTGTCCTTGTTTGTCCCCTCTATGTTTAGCCTCTTGTGGGCAATACAGAAATAGATATTTTGTCTGTTTTTACGTTCTGAGTTCGAATTCCGCCGAGGTGGACTTTGCCTTTCATCCTTTCGTGTTTGTTATCTTTGCTATCAACTTGTTGATCGAAAAAATAACAAACACGAACTTCATAATGAACTCGTAAGGAACTGATCTTTTAATCTCTTACTCTTTTATGTATTACTATTATTAGTATTATTACTATTCCTAGTATATATTTGCGTAGCACACAGCCTTTGCATGTGTATCTATTCTTATAATACTCTCTTTTGTTTTGGAATAAATAGGCATAATAGAATTCAACCGACTGATGTATGTCCTATTTGTATCCCTTCCATTTTCTTTTTGCCGTATAAATTAAGGGTAAACCACTTTTTACCCAAGTCCATATATGACACTCGATTGCGAAATTGCCACGCAACAACCAGTACTTGGGTATGAATAACTGGGCACACTACCAGCAGTATATTGGACAGGTACTATCCCTTAGTTGGTTGGCTTTCTAACCTCTAACTCTCACAGAAATATGTGTGTGTGTGTGTGTGTGTGTGTGTGTGTGTGTGTGTGCGTATATGTTTGTGTGTCTGTGTTTGTCATCGTTTGACAACAGATGGTGGTGTGTTTACGCCCCCGTAACTTAGCTGTTCGGCAAAAGAAACCGATAGAATAAGTACCAGTGTTACAAAGAATAAGAGGTGGGGGGGGGCCGATTTGTTCGACTAAAGGCAGTGCCCCAGCATGACCGCAGTCAAATGACTGTAACGAACAAAATAATAATATACGTGTATATATATATGTGTGTGTGTGTGTGTGTGTGTGTGTGTCTGCATCTATATATGCATGTATATATGTGAGCGTGTATATATACGCACATATACATATCTGTGTGTGGATGTTTGAGTTTGCATGTATATATGTATAAATACATTTATAGTTATATGTGTATGTATCATATTGTAAGAATTGCATAAGTGTCTGAAATCACATTAAATATTGTACAAACATGTGATACAGCAAAACTCACTCCGTTTGACATAGTTACATACATATTTGTACACACACACACACGCATATACAGAGAGAGGGAGGGAGAGAGAGAGATACAGACACACATATATTAATAGATAGATAGATAGATAGATAGATAGATAGATAGATAGGTAGATAGATAGATAGATAGATAGATAGATAGATAGATAGATAGATAGACCGAAATAAGGCGGAATGTGTATTAATAGACAGCAGAGTGAAAAGAAAAGAACAAAAATACATATCGACAGACCAAATATATATTTAAAAAAACGATAGAGAAAAATAGTATGAAATAAATAATAAATAAATAACAAAAAACTATATTTCTCAAAACGGGTGTTTAAGTCATGTGTTTAGCTGCTAGATGGTGTTTCAAAGAAGGAACTTTTCTAACTTAGCAACCAAATGCAGTGATTTCGGATGCAAGAATTTGGCTCCTGCAATTGTTAATGTATAATCGAAACATTAACTGCTGTTGTAACAGACGCCATCAGTTAGCGTTGTTCTATGGTGGTGCTGAAAAATCGGTATGTAGTTATTATTTAGGTGGAACTGGTAATAGCGTGGATAATGTTCGGTATATTGTGTGAATAGCGTTTAGTACTGTTCACATATGCTGTCAAACATACAAATACACAAACACATTCACACACACACACACACACACACACACACACACACACACACACACACACACACACACTTACACACACACTTGCATATACATGCTCAATTAAATATAGGCGCTCAAGCACGAATACATATTAAGACACACATCACCACCAAAC
>NC_142933.1:107711789-107739289 GCF_046866305.1 Octopus bimaculoides
CTATAATGTGCTTTGCTTTGATGCACTAAATGCTGTTTTGCTTGAATGTGCGCTGCTGAAATCGGAGTGCGTCTGATATACTTCGCAACTTTTCGTACTCTGTGTATAATCTACACACTTAAAAGTAGAGAGGACAAACGAAAGAAAGAGACACTCAACACAATGATAATTATGTTATCATTTAAAATATTTTGATTCGGCTCCATGCATTTTAAAATTTCGTAGGCTCGTCTGTCAAAACTAATTGGTACCCTAAACGTGGAGCCGAGTCAAACTGTTATTAAATAATAATATACCTAAACATATGTGTGTTGGAGGATCTACACAAACACGCCCACATACACACACATATACGCGCACACATATACACATACACGCGAACACACATCGTTACTATTTTGATGTAGGCTGACGCATATTGTTATTGAATCATCTATCAGCAATGGCGGATTTAGGTGGTGTTTGGCCTCACCCTGTATGATAATCGACAAGAAGTCTGTCTTAACATTAGCCGCATTACTCTGAACCCTGTCACTTCCATTTCGCAGTTAACAAGGACTGAAATGGATATGAACAGAGTTCATTATAGAATAAAAAACAGAATTAAAGGGGAAAAAAGAACACAGATAAAACGATTTAAGTCATCGAGTGTCAGGCTCATTTCAATTTAACTTGGATAATTCAAGAATTATCATGTAATGCATATCTGATTATCGATTTTACCAACTTCGGTAATTTCTAAGAAATTGTGTTTATTTTGGAAGAATACAATGGTAAATGCTATTGTGGAAACAACTTTCTTTCTTGAGAAACATTCTTTCCTAACATGCTATCGTTATTTTGTAGCTTTTTTCCTAATCCATTTATTTCCTCTTCAAAGGGTAATTTACCTCTTTTGGTTCGGTGCAATACCGAAGTTTGGTAGAAGAAATACTGAAGTTTGTTAGAAGCAAAACCAAAATTCACTGTCTTTCGAGATGAGTTAGAATATCTTACACATTTAGTTTCACTAATCTACTCTTCTTTTATTGAAACCACTTGACTTGTGTTCGTTACAAGCAAGTACATCCCACAAACGACTAATTGGCTGAATCGCTAAAGCGTCGTACAAATTACTTTCTGGTAACCATTCTAACTGTCTTTGCTCTGAGTTCACATCCCTTCAAAGCCAATTTTGTTTTTCATCATTTTGGGATCGATAAATAAAGTACCAGTCCCGGGTTAATCTTCCCCACCTCTTTTACTTTCTTTCTTTCTGTCTAACTTTCTGGAATAAAATTGGTAGTGATCAGACTTGGAAAAGAATGGTCTCAGCCAAACCTTGAAGAGTTCATGACATGCGCTACGCCACTACGGTACTCCATCGAGGAATTAAGAGTCGACAGCAGAACAAGACCGCGAAGTTCCTTGTAAGAATAAATACCTTTTGTATCTTTTAGAACAGTTAGGAATGTCGGGAATACAGTGCTACATACACAAGAAGGTTGAATTGAATGACCGGCATTATTTAGTTTCGGACTTCCGAGTTGAAAGCTGTAGAGGAACGTTTTGTCATTCTTGTTTTTGTGATCGATAAAATAAACATGGCATATACGTATAAAGGGGACATATCAGTCAAATATGTTGGGGGACCTAGTCATTTTTTAATGAAAGACTCAAACTTATTCTCTCGGTCTCTTTTGCCGAACCGCTATATTACAGGGATGTAACCAAACTAACACCTGTTGTCAAACGGTGGAGGGATGAGAAACACAGACCTAAAAACACACACACACATACACACGATCACACACACACACGCACGCACGCACACACACACGCACACACACACACACACACACACACACATAAATATACGATAGGCTTCCACACTGTTTCCGTCTACCACATTCACTCCCAAGGCATCGGTCGGCCCTGGAGTTTAGAAGACACCCAGAACGGGGTGCAGTGAGACTGAACTTGATACCGCATGACTGCAAATCGATTTTCTTCACCAAACAGTCATGCCTACAAACGAACTTCCGTCAAATGTCTTGTCTTTACGTCAGCCTTCACACAGAAGCCGAAACAATATACACAATATGTTATTAAAGTTATATTAATTGCGGCTCAAACAGAGGTCCTCTCTAAACTAACAGAGCGTATTTTCTTGTTTCATTCATTTCCAAATTGTATTTCTGTCTATTAGAACCTCAAACATCATCCATCTTAACTCTTGGTTGGTTGATTCACAAAACCCAAAAGCAAACTTAAAAAAAAACAAAAACAAACGCAATGAAACATATAAACCAAGAGACGAGAAACACAAATGTATGATTCCTTGCTAATCGGTCCGTTGCCACGAGACGGACTCTTACCAAACAGATCGTTTATATCAATGTGCCAATGTTTACAGCCTTAATTGTGTCTACTAAATTGCAACGCTTTGCAATGTCTACCGAAACTGCAATATTTTGCAACGTTGTCACTTTGGTTTCTGATATGATATTTACGTCATCATAGCAGCAGAAACTGCAGCAACAGCAGCAAGTAGACTAATATTAGCAAGCATGTGTCAGAAACTATTTGGCTTCGATAATGTTAATGTATAATCTAAAGCTTGTTTTAGTCTTGACTGTTATTAATTCTTGCAGTTATTATGTGTTCAATACTATATTTGATGCTGTCGTCTGCTCAATGTTCCTTCATACTATCGCGCTGATGCCATCTTTGTTACCGTAGTTATTGTGTTAGCTTTCTGATTATTTGTTGATTTTTATCAACCTTATCTTCATGCCTGCTGTTGGTATCAAATTTGTTCTTATTGCTGTTGCTGTTGCCATAATAGCGGTAGCGGCAGTGGCGGCTGCGGTGGCGGCGGCGGTGGCGGCTGCGGTGGCGGCGGCAGTGGCGGCGGCAGTGGCGGCTGCGGTGGCGGCGGCAGTGGCAGCTGCGGTGGTGGCTGCGGTGGCGGCTGCGGTGGCGGCGGCGGTGGCGGCGGCGGTGGCGGTGGCAGTGGCGGCTGCGGTGGCGGCGGCAGTGGCGGCTGCGGTGGCGGCGGCAGTGGCGGCTGCGGTGGCGGCGGCAGTGGCGGCTGCGGTGGCGGCGGCAGTGTTCAGGTAGGGTGGTGGTGGTGGTGGTTGAAACGAATAATTTTATTACATATTATTATTGCAGTTGTTAAGGGGGAGAGCTGACAGAATCGTTTGCATGCCGGACGAAATGCTTAGCGGCATGTCGTCCATGTAAATGTTCTGAGTTCACATTCCGCCAAGGTCGACTTTGCCTTTCATACTTTCGGGGGGTCGATAAATTAAGTACCAGTGAGACACTGGGGTCGATGCAATCGACTAGTTCCCGACCCCGACCCCCACCAAAATAAAATTCATGCCTTGCGCCTTTAGTAGAAAAGATTATTGCAGTCGTTGCTGCGGTTTTTTTTCGACGTTATAACGGATATGGGCGAATGATTAAATAGTTCCCTTTGCAACCACTTGGTCCCAGGTTCGATCCCACAGCATGACACCTTGGGCGTGTTATTTTTATTTCTATAACTCCGGATTGACCCGTATCTTGAAAGCGAAATTGGGTGGTCGAAAACTATGGAAGCCCCTCCAGCGGATATTTGTAATTCGAAGGGTACAACTTTGTTCCATGAGCTCCACGCTGATTCATTCTAGAAATTACATTGATGATACGTGTCTGAGGAATACTCGGCCCTTTGCACATAAATTCAGCCATTGTTGTTGTTTTTGCGACAGTATTACCGATATGGCCGAATGATTAAAAAGTTGGAGTTTCAACCACCAGCTCGCAGATTCGCTCAGATAATGTGGCATCTTAGGCAAATGCCATTTTCGATTACCTTCGGTAGAACCATACATTATGACTGAAATTATTTTCATGGAAACTGTATGGAAGCTTGTCACGTGTCTTCTACCAGTAAATTAAAAGGTACAGTTTTGTTAAATACTGTGTCATGCTGATTCTACCCGGAAATTATGTTAAGTGTCACGTGTCTGTGGAATACTCGACCACTTACATGTTAATTCAGGGAAAGGTAATTTAGGTGATCGAGCACTGTTTCGTTCACTCGCAGGGGTTGACCTGGGTTGACCCGGGTTGACATCAGTTACAATCTCTGTAGCTTGAGGGTTTACAAACGCTGTAATTAAATTCATGATGATAGACGTAATATAAGGAGAACTAAACAATTGATTCTGTAATGAATGTATATGTCAAGTAGATCAATAAATATTAATAAACAAAGACTGATTGATTGATTGATTGATTTCTTATTTAACGAGGCGTGTTAGTAGATGATTAGAAGTTGTTCATGAATGGAATATATTTAGTCTGTGGTGAAGAAAACCTAACCGTTTTTATGTAATTTTCGGTCGCCGCTTATAAAATACTTCCATGGGAATTCATCACAGGGAGTTATTGATACGATATTAGACTTGGTTTTTATTAAACAAGTTTTTACAAGAAGAGAAGGAAAAAAAAAGACTATTAAAAGAATAAAGATCATACTATCGAGGAAACAAAGAAAAAGGGGAAAAAGGTGGGGCAAGCAGCAGGAGATGGAGGAAGGAACAAATGGCGTGTTTAGCTGCGCCTCGTCAAGCCGCAGAGAATGGCAAGTGGTACTCATTGCAGTAGCGAACCCACTTCGCGGGATTCATTTCCCTGACAGGCCGCAGTAATCTTGATTTTGTGGAGGAAATCGGCAACGGGAGGAGGGATCTGAGAACACCTGGTGCCTCGATGGCGACCAGCACAAATTGATATTTATATTAAGTATATAGATGAAGGGGACCAGTTGGCAGAATCATTAACACGCCGGGCGAAATGCTTAGCGGCATTTCGTCTGTCTTTACGTTCTGAGTTCAAATTCCGCCGTGGTCGACTTTGCGTTTCATCCTTTCGGGGTCGATAAATTAAGTACCAGTTACGTACTGGGGTCGATCTAATCGACTAGGCCTTGTTTCTAGAGTAGAAAAGGATATTAAATATGGATGAAGGTGACCATCTGGCACAATCTTTAACACGCCGGACATAAAATGTTCAGCGGCATTTCGCTCTTCGTTACTTTCTGAGTTCAAACTCAGCCGAGGTCAACTTTGCCTTTCATCCTTTCCAAGTCGATAAAATAAGTACCAGTCATGTACCGGGGTCGATGTAACTGACTTACTCTCCGCCCCTACCACCGAAATTTCTGGCGTTGTGCCAAAATTAGAAACCTATATTAAATATGGATGAAGGCGACCAACTGGCAGAATCGTTAGCACACTGGGCAAAATGCTCAACGGTATCTCAGCCGTCGCTACATCCTGAGTTCAAATTCTGTCGAGGTCGACTTTGTATTTCAACCCATCGGGGTTGATAAAATAAGTACCAGTTGAGTACTGGGGTCGATGTGATCAACGTAACCACTACCCAGAAATTGCTGGCCTTGTGCCAAAACTTCGAAACCGATATTAAATAAGGAATAACAACAGAAATCGTAGTTTGCAGTGTATCACTGGGTCTATTGACATTCCGTGTTCAAATCTCGCCTCATCACGGTTTCCATGGATTAAATCTTGTGAAGTTTCTGTTCAGTATTCTTATATTCTTGTAATTGTTTCAGTCATTAGACTGCGGCCATGATGGGGCAACGCTTTAAAGAATTTTAGTCGAATGAATCGGCTCCAAGATGTACTCTATTGGTATCTGTTGCCAAACCGCTAAGTTACGGGGATGTTAGCACACCAGCACAGGTTGTCAAGCGGTGATGGGAAAAGGGAACACAGGTATAAACACAAACACACACTTATATATGTATACGACAGGCTTCTTTTAGTTTCCGTCTACCAAATCTACTCACAAGGCTTTGGTCGGCCCGAGGCTATAGTAGAGGACATTTAATCAAGGTACCATGCAGTGGAACTGAACTCAGAATCCTGAGGTTGAGAAGCAAACTTCTTATGACACAGCCATGTCTGGGACTATGTACTTAGCATTTCTGATTAGCTTATATCCTTCAGACTAACTGATAATAATAATAATAATAATAATAATAATAATAATAATAATAATAATAATAATAATAATAATAATAATAGTCCGTGTAATTTCAAACAACCACACTGTCTCGAACTATACCAAGGCTGCTCTTTTATGTTTTTCTTAAATAGCGGTCATGTTGTAGTTGAGTCTATCTATCTATCTATCTATCTATCTATCTATCTATCTATCTATCTATCTATCTCTCTATCTCTCTATCTATCTATCTATCTATCTATCTATCTATCTATCTCTCTATCTATCTATCTATCTATCTATCTATCTATCTATCTATCTATCTATCATATATCTATCTACCTATATATATATATATATATATATATATATATATATATATATAAATATATATATATAGATAGATGTGATGCCAGCGTGGTAGCATCATTCAAAAGCTAGAATCACGCAAAGCGCATTGTGACCAGCGATATATAACAACATGCAATCGTGTGGTCGCTCACGTGATAAATAAATATGTGTGTGTGCACGCGCGTGCATGTGTGTGTAGGCGCACACATGTCTGTTTGTCCCCATCACATCTTCAGCAAAAGAGACTAATGGAATAAGTATTAGTCTTTAGGGGAAAGAGTAGTGGAGTCCTTTCGTCCGACTGAAATCCTTGCAGGCGGTGCTCCAGCATGGCCGCAGTCTATTGCCTGAAACATGTGAAAGATAAAAGATCAAAAATCTATGTAGACACACACATACACAAACACAGGCACACACACACACTCACACACACATGAACACACACACATACACGCACACATACACACAATACTCACACACACATACGCGCGCGCGCACATACGCGCGCCTACATACACGCATACACGCACACATACACACATACAGCAAACATACATACACACATATACACACACATACACGCACACACCCACATAGACACACACACGCATACACGCGAACACACACATACACGCACGCACACATACACGCACACATACACAGACATACACGCACACATACATACACATATACATACATACACACACACATACACGGACACATATACACATACACACACATACACACATACACTCATACACGCACACATATACACACACACGTACATACACACACAGGCATATTTTATTTACACACAAATCTATATTTCCGATGTATGTGTGCATGTGTGTATATGCTGATTGTATGCATGTATATATGTATGTATGTATGCATGTATGCATGTATGTATGTATGTGTATGTGCGTGCATGTGCATGTGTGTATGCGTGCGTACGCGCGTGCATGTCTATTCTTTCGTACAGGGAGACATATTTGTAGGTATAAAATATATTCGCACGTTTGATTAGAAAAGAATCTTGCTAAAATGTCACAACTGATTTATCTCATTAGTTTATCAATTTTATTTTATCGCAATTACATAGTTTTACATATTCTTCGCAATGTATGGAAGAACGATCTCCTGTGGTGTTTAGAAGAGACATCGCTTTAACCCTTTAACATATACGTTGCTTTACAGTTCTTACGGTGCCAAAAAAAAAAAAAAAGCTGTGTGGACCTGTATGTCAAAGAATAGACTCAACGTTACCTCTGCATGTCGTAAGAGCAGACTAAAAAGGCTGAGGCGGGATTTGTACTTTGACCTCATAAAAACCCTCACCAGCAACGACTGCCCCAAACAGACCCATTGGGCGGAGTGGTGCAGAGGCGTCATACGCCGGAAGTGGTAGGTGGATGCAAACAAATGGCAGCAGCAGTGACGCGCTGTTACAGCGCATGCTCCCGTACTACTACTACTACTACCACCACCACCACCATCACCACCATCACCACAACCACCACCACCACCACCACCACCACCACCTCCACCACCACCACTACTACTACTACTACTACTACTACTACTACTACTACTACTACTATTTACCGTCACCGGTTTTATTGTCTATTTCCATCGTACTAAGTTTGTGTCTCTTGTGCCTAAATTTGAAGTCTTTATCGATTAATTAGAGAACGAAACTCGCGCTTGTAATTCCTGTTTGACACAGAAAAGTATACATAGACATACTTCTATTCTCGGAACAGTACGTTATTTCATTCTTCAAAAATTTTACATTAGATTGTGTGTGTGTGTGTGTGTGTGTGTGTGTGTGTGTGTGTGTGTGTGTGTGTGTGTGTGTGTGTGTGTGTGTGTGTACATATGTATTGCCTACTTACATTATTTTGTGAACTCGTAAAAAAAATCTCATTGCAAAGAGCTGACACACTTGATTACTAGGTTTTTATATACTGGGCTAAACTTTGAAATTCGACCTTTACATTGTCAAAACAAGATTAAATCGAATAAAACCAAAAATTGCTGGCACATCCGTTGATCAAAAGTGTTCCTACACCTACATACATCCTTATTTGGGACCACTAAAAGACAATCCCATGACCTGAACCTGACACGCCTAACCAGACACACCTGTTTACAAAGTTGTAAATGCATGAATAAATTTAAAAAGAAAAACTCCAAATTTAATCAACAGATATATCTCCAAAACCCCTCTCTATTACAATCCATACTACAATCTAATTAACACTGTGCTCAAATCAACATACCCAAGGAAAATTTTAAGTCAACAGACATTATATAAACAAAGATTAACTTCAATGCATAGCAGTCCGACGATGGCTTACCTTACTAAAACTTCGAAGTCCCTGTTAATGATATTCTTGTTTAAGAATAATGAATTTATGCTCTACAAAAGTATAGAGTATCTCTTCAGATTAACGTAAAATTATTTTTATTATATATGTGAGAAAGAGAGAGAGAGAGAGAGAGAGAGAGTGTGTGTGTATGTGTGTACATATGTATATATATATGTATACGGGTATATATATGTATATATATACATGCATACATACATGCATATTACGTACATACATACATACATACATACATGCATATTACGTACATACATACATTTACATTTGGCTACATAATTCTGTTACGAATCAAATCGTTGCTTTTTTTTTTACTCTTTATTAAGCGTTCGTAACCGCTTGTTTAATCGTGTCGAAACCATATTAATTAAAGAAACACAAAACAGCAGTGATTAGAATAAAGCTGCCAACGTTTATATTCAACATGGCCACGCTAATCAAACGTGGAGGACCTTCGCTGCGATAATTGTCTCGGAAGAGAAATTCAACCGAGTTCGATGTGTTTTCGCAAACATTGTCTATACAGAGAATTTCTCTTCCGAAACAATTATTACAATGGTCTTTCCACGTCTCTGCGTTAAATCATATATCTACACAGTTTTATTGCGAAATCATTTTTGCCTCACCATTTTGTTTGTTATTGGAGACATAAAGAGGCTCTACTGACTGCGGGAAATAAAAGAAGGAAACGTAGGTACAAATGACTGACTACCAGAGCCTGGCTCTCCGTCGGTTACCTCGATAACTCTTCCATATGATTTGATCACCGAAACATCCAGCTCGTGAAATTAACGTGCAAGTGGCTGAGTACTCCAGAGAAGCGCTTACCCTTCATGTGACTCTCAGGGAGATTCAGCGTAAGACTGTGACAAGGCCATCCTTTCGAATTACAGGTACTACTCATTTTATGTTTGCTAAGTGAACTGGAGCAACGTGAAATAAAGTGTCTTGCTCAAGGACTCAATGCGCCGCCAGTAATCGAACTCACAACATTACAGTCATGAGCTGAATACCCTAATCACTGAGCCACGTACCTTCACAACTGTAAAATAAAGAAAACAATAAATAAAATATAACGAATAAAAATAATGAAAAAATATGAAAAAGAAAATTGCATTAAAATCTACTTTTTTATTTCTTTGTTGCTTATTTCTATTTCTCAGATTTATTGTCAACCATTGGTGGAGAGATTCTAGAAAATTCGCTTATCAAATCATTCTTGAGACAAGTAGATTGCACTTGAATTCAGTTTAATCAAGGACTGTTCCTCTTCTCCTGTCAGGAGCAAAGTTCAGGTACGGCGTAATACATGGCATCAACTTTCATAGAACCATCTTCAGCAAAGAATTTGTGAAACCATCGTTTTATTTATCAGTTCCAGAAAATAGCCAAGTTTATCAGCTCGCTGCTTTCTTTTAGCAAGACTCAGGTCCATCCTCAGAAGCTATGTTCTTTTCTAATCTAGGCAAAAGGCCAGAAATGTACCGCTAAGCATTTCGTCTGGAAATCTAACAATTCTTCCAGCTCGCCGTCCTCACAAGCCATATTGCATACACCAGTATCCAGTAGGGAACACAGATAACACAGTACCACAGCAATGGATTTGAAGTCACGATTGGTCAATTTATTCCTGCAAGAAGCAATTATAGAAATGGTTGATGTTTTATGTCATACTACTGAAACGACGTCGCCAGTTGATGACGAATGTTTATGAAGTTTCGTATGGAAACTCCCGATGCAATCAAGAATAATGCATAAATATCTCAAGTTCGAGGTTCCCCTGCTGTCCACCAAAAAGGATTATAGAAAAGGTGGTGAAAGGCTGATAACATTGACTTGGTGGTGACATATAATTATGGAATATAAATGAACTATCAAAATCTAAGTCCTCTAACAGGTAGAAGTCAGCAGCCCCGGTGCTGCAGTGTTAAAGTGACAACTCCGCTAAACATGGAATGATTCCAGGATGAAATATGATCGGTTGTCCAGAATTGTGTTGCTGGTGAACGCTCTCAACTAGCCACAGTGGCAGGTAAAAACCAACGAAATGGCACAAAGGCTCACCCATGAAATACCTTTGGCCTGTCACAGTAACCAGGTCTCGCGACTGGATGTTTATCATAACATCCAATTAAGAGTTCTGACGAGACGTCATTCGCCATTTTTCTTCCATATGGCTGACATTGGAGATTGCAAATGAAGGAAGGGCCATGGCACAAAAGCGTCAAATCTAAAACAATCCGATTCATAGTACACAGCACTTGAATATTTTATAAATATATTTAAATATGAACCACTTGCAAAAAATATTCTTTTCTACTCTTGGCACAAGGCCAGAAATTTTGGGGGAAGCGTACCAGTCGATTAGAACGACACCAGTATGCAACTTGTATTTAATTTATCGACCCCGAAAGGATGTATGTCGATCTCCGCAGAATTTGAACTCAGAACGCAAAGATAGACTAAATACCTATTTCTTTACTGCCCACAAGGGGCTATACACAGAGGGGACAAACAAAGACAGACAAACGATTAACTCGATTATATCGACCCCAGTGCGTAACTGGTACTTATTTAATCGACCCCGAAAGGATGAAAGGCAAAGTCGACCTCGGCGGAATTTGAACTCAGAACGTAACGACAGACTAAATACAGTTAAGCATTTCGCCCGGCGTGCTATCGTATCCGCCAGCAGAATATATTACATTCACTCTTCCGGTTGGAACCTAATACTAAGATGTCAAAGATATGATTTTTAAATGAGGAATTTTAATAAATTACAGTGACGACTAAGAGATATGGACGAGAAACTCTGTGTGAGGTGTATGCGTGAACGAGAGGAAGAATTGATGTGAGAGAGTGGGGGAAGGGCAAAGATTAACACTCCATTACATATATCAGTCTTTCATTGTCTCTTTCTCAGAATCATGTTTCGCTCCTGCACAATTCTTGATTGCATTTGGACAGCTGGATCTCCCAAAGAAATTTGGGAAAAGTTCTTTAAAAATAGCGTGATTGTTTCAAAACAATTTGATCGACTTTTATACATGCATGCATACATACGTACAGACACATCCGCACACATACAGACACACATGCACGGACACACGCATGCACACATATATGTCTGTAATTGTATGTTTGTATGTATGTATGTATGTATATAGGTATGTGTGTATGTTTGTATGTATCTATATATGTATGTATGTATGTGTGTGGGTATGTATGTTTGTATGTATCTGTGTATAAGCATGCATATAGGTATACATACATGTATGTACGTCTGCATGTAGGTATGTATGTTTGTATGCATATGTATGTATGTATGTATGCATGTATGTACGTGTATATGTATGTATACATATATCTTTACAAATGGTCCAAAGTGGAAGAAGATAAAGGAATAAATAATAGCGTGTGAATATTGGATTAAAAACTCTCCGAATAGAAAAAGTTGAAGGCTATTATTTATAGCTTTATCTGCTTCGAGTATCATCGTTTAAAAGACAAGATAAAAATTATACTACGTTGTCATGAAGTTTCTAAATCCTTTTGACGTCAACAATGTTGCTTGTGTGTATGTGTGTGTGTGTGTGTGCGTGTTTTGTGTGTGTGTGTGTGTGTGTGTGTGTGCGCGTGTGTGCGTGTGTGTGTGTGTGCTTTGTGTGTATGGGTGTGTCTGTGTTTGTTATGCGTATGTATATGTAAATATTTGTGAGCATGTATCTAGGTATATATATATAAATGAATCTATCTATCTATCTATCTATCTATACACACACACATTCATGCATATCTATATATGTATGGAGAGAGAGAGAGTGAGAGAGAGAGAGAGAGATAGTTAGATAGATAGGTAGATAGATAGATAGATAGATAGATAGATAGATAGAGATGTACATATACATACATACACACATTCACACACACACACGTGTGTGTGTGTGTGTGTGTGTGCGCGCGCGCGTGTGTAAAATATGCATATTACATATATGTAATAAATATATATTTTGCATAAAACTATATCATGAATATATATTTTATGTATGAATATAGCTATTAAATATGATATATGTTTATTACATGTATGCATATTATATATATTATAAAGATATATATTTTTTCATATACTTATATCTATAGCAATATATATATGTATATATATATATATATATATATATATATATATATATATATATATATATATATACATATATATACATATATACATATATACACGTATACATGTATATATATATATATATATATATATATATATATATATATATATATATATATATATATATATATATATATATATATATATATATATATATATATATACATATATATATATATATTGTTATAGATATAAGTATATGAAAAAATATATATTTATATATATGCATATACATATAACAATATATAAATGCTTATATATACATACATATATATATATATATATATATATATATATATATATATATATATATATATATATATATATAAGGTTTTTAACTTTTAAATTTTCATATTCAAAAGAGACAGAGACTTCAAACTCGATATATCGATTTATTAACATTTCTGTGCCAAACTTATCCAGTGACTGGTCCATTGGATTTAGATATATATATATGCATATATATGCATATATATATATATATATATGCATATATATATATATATATATATATATATATATATATATATATATATATATATATATATATATATATATATATATTTACATATGTTTATATACCACCGTTTGCTCTCTCATTCTGTAAACCAGAGAATGCCATTCATAGGCAAACAAGCGCATCCAGACTGAATTTCGTAGATCTATATTGGAAAGTGTTTTAATCTATACTACATTGATAAAAAAAAATACCGATGATTTATAGGTAAGCACCATAAGAGACACGAAGATCGTGTGAAGTCCGTGTTTCTCCACAAAGAGCAGATGATAATGACACAAGTGAAGACGGAATTTCCGTTACGAAGAAGCAAAATCTTGTCTCAGCTTCATTTTATCGAGAGCATAACCTTGTAACCTTTGCAGTTTAGCCTTCATCATAGATGTTCTCCCGTTAAAAGTACATGTAAAAATAACGCGGGCTTTCGAACGCAAAACATGCCAGCCTTGTTATCTTATAAACATTGTCTTTAGTATTCCAATAGTCAGAAAATATTTCTTTATTAATGTTGATTCGTTCACAGTTTATGCATAATTTCTTTTACATTAGTTTCTGACAGTCCCTGAAGAATTGGTATTTGTATGCAAATTTGCAAAACGACACTTTGTATTAAGATGCAAATATCTCATACAGATGCTTTACGAAAATTATCGAAGTGGAATTTATGTATGTATGTATCTATGTATGTATGTAAGTATGTATGTGTGTGTGTTTGTAGTGTGTGCATGTGTGCATGTATGTATATATATTTATAGGTATGTATGCATATATATGGGTATATATATATATGTGTGTGTGTGTGTGTGTGATATTTACAACAAATATCTATTTGTTGCATTCATGTTGAGACAAACACACGCATACACACACACAGGCACACACGTAATACATACACACACACAGGCACCCACGTAATACATACACACACATATATGTATCAAGAAGGAAGAAATGTTGGTATAATTTATTCACCATTACACGTGTTTCATTTGTTAATAGTAGTTACAAAATAGTAACTACAAGAGAAATATGTAAGCTACCTCCTATTACCTTTATATAATATATATATAAAATACACATTAAGTACAGGATATCACCAACGAGTGATAAATACGTAAACACACGCGAGATTACATTATTTACATTATTTACATTTGACGGATATTTGTCCTTCTTGTTTGTTGTTAACACATACTCTCCAGAACCAGGTGTCTTGAGGAAATTTCGAACCTAGATAGATCGATAGATAGATAGATAGATAGATAGATAGAAACTGCTGGTGAAGGAAATGAAATAGGCAGTTTCGAACTACATATGTTTCAAATGTTCCTCGTCGGCTACTTTTCTACCTGTTGCTGTTGCTTATATATATATATATATATATATATATATATATATATATATATATATATATATATATATATATATATATATATATATATATATATATATATATATATATATATATATATATATATATATATATAGATATATAGATATATATATATATATACATACATATATATACGGGTTAGCCGCTGGAATAACCGTCTAAGGGATAAGAATATCCATTTTGCTACCCAAAAATAACTGTAGCGAAGATTAGCCACACACCTACACACTTTCAGAAATCAAACTAAGATTAGCTCGACTGGATTAAGGAGATATATTTGGGAGCTTATGGATAAAAATATTGGTTTTGATATAGAATGGAAATTCCTTGCCACCTTACCTTCATACAATGTAAAACATAAGAAATGCCACTTGTGCATCAATGAAGAATTTTTCATTTTAAAGGCCAGACTCCCACCACTCAACGCAAGGGAAGAGCGAAATCGCCTGCCTGCATAAGAGTAAATTTGCTTTCTCGAGATATAAATAATTTAATTTGTCCTTAATCGAAAGACATCTATTTTTATTGTATTTGTGTGACACTGTTCCTTTTTGTCCGTCCTTGTGTTTGTTTACATTCGCTGCTTTCGTCCAAGGTATCTAATGCTCTTAGCTTAGTTTTCCCTTGGGGCTGGCCAGATTGGAACAATATCGAGAATAACCAACCGAAATTGCAAGGATCATCTGGATCTCGACTGAGGAAAGGAAACTCCGAATGACCTGTCCTTGTTTCCTTGTATCGTCTCTCTGGATATTTTGTCGCTTTCTTGTATCACCTAACTGTCTATTTTTTTGCGTCCTTGTCCCATTCTGTATTATTTATACATATATATATAGCGGCGTACGTACACCTTCTGTCATATATATATATATATATATATATATATATATATATATATATATATATATATATATATATATATATATATATATATATATATATATATATATATATATATATATATACAGACACATATATGTATATACCGTACCTTGATATTATCTGACCTGTGTTCCCCGTTGTAAAACTATTGGCATGTGCAATATAGCTTGTGATGTTTTAAGTCTTAGAATTCAAATGGTAAAAGACGTGTGTACTGGTCGCAAATGCAGCAAGTGCATTTATACCCATAGGCCATGTTATATATAGAAATGTACATGCATATATATATAGAGACACGCAAACATATTCCCATAGAAATATCAGAGTAATTTGTTTATGTGTCTATTAACACACACACACATACATACAAACACAAACACACATACATATTATATAGAGATATATACATTACAAAACTTAGACCAAATTAATGAATGCGTGTGGTAGGAGTTACCAATCTATTCTAAACTGAATTTTTATTCGTTCAATATTTTGAACTTCCTGTTTCAACGAAAATAAAAAATAACCTGAGACAGGATATCCGGTGTGATGGCAGAGCGGATCCGCTGTTTTGAATATATATGAATAATAAATACGTAAATATATCTACATTATTTACATTTGACGGATATTCGTCCTCATCTTGTTTGTTGTTAACACAACGTTTCGGCTGATATACCCTCCAGCCTTCGTCAGGTGTCTTGGGGAAATTTCGAACCTGGGTTCTCATTCCTATCGATGTTACTATTATTATTATTATATTATTATTATTATTAATCAGGTCGCTGCCGTGAATCGAACTCGGAACCTTGGGGTTAGTAGCCCGCGATCTTAACCACTACGCCATATGCCCGTGGGCAATTATGGGGTGAATTTTAAGGCTTATAAATCTATTATTTTTCTATCCTTCCTCAATACCGGTTCCCATATGCTATTTATATCTGCACTCGGTCTGCTTAGGAGGTTGTTGTGTCCTAGCATATGTGCTGCTTCTTTTAGTTTTCGTATTTTCCAGTGTCGTTCCCTGTCTATATATATATCGACAAGGAGATGGTTTAGCTATGGGTTCGTCATTATCACCGATAATAGCCAATATATACATGGAATACTTCGAGAATTTGGCTTTAGGATCAACACCACTAAAACCAAGCCTATGGCTGCGATACGTTGATGACACCTTTATTCTCTGGCCCCACCAGCAAGATGTCCAAATGCTGTTAGATCATGTGAACTCAATAAATTCATCCATACAGTTCACCATGGAAAAGGAACAGAACAATCAGCTGGCATTCCTGGACGTATTAATAAGACGCACCGAGTATGGATTCAGGACATCCGTATATCGCAAGCCGACCTTCACTGGACGATACCTCACGTCTACTCACTTCATTGAGCACAGCGTTCGTATTTCCCACTTTAAATCGTCATTATTATTATTACTATTATTATTTTTTTTTCTTTCTTCAAATTTTCTTCCATTTCTCGCCGAGTATTTTCCGTACACCTAGGACAGAGAAGCTCATTGTATGCATTCCCAGTTTACACACGTAAAATATGTATTTAAAAAAAATTATAAATAAATAACTTCATGACTGGATGTTGTTTTCACAGCGATAGTACTCTTTTCAGTACAGGAGTCGTTCCAGTTAACACGATTTTTTGCACTTCTTGTTGGGATGGTAAGCCTGGTATCATTTTCATATAAGTTTCAGTACCTTCTTTTATCATTCCTAGAGATCCTACAATCACTGGTACGGTAGTCGCCTTGAGGTGCCACATCTTTTTCAATTTCTATCAGCAAGTCTTTATATTTAGTGATCTTGTCAAATTCTTTCGCCGCTATATTGTGATCGCAATGAATACTCATATCAATTAATAAACACACTTTTTTTTCTGATCTTTCATAACAATATCCGGTTTATTAGCTTTTATAGTTTTGTTGGTATGTACGTGGAAATCCCAGATAATCGACACATTTTCTCCGTTAGTCACAGTTTCAGGATGGTGTTTGTACCATTTATCAGCAGTTTTGATTTTATAATGCCGATATATTGTCCTGTGTAAACACTGGCCGACTCTGTCATGTCTTGTTTTATATTCTACAGGGGCTAAGATTCTACACCCTGAGATTATTTGGTCTATAGTTTCAATCTCATCGCTACAAAATCGGCATTTTGGGTCAGCTCCATTTTTTATCACATTGGCTTGGTAGTTCCGGGTTAATAAGCTTTGGTGTTGAGCAGCTAATATATATATATATATATATATATATATATATATGGTCGGCCATATATATATATATATATATATATATATATATATACATATATATATATATATATATATATATATATATACGACGGAGTATCTTTCCGTTTCCGTCTACCAAATCCACTCACAAGGATTTGGTCGGCCAGCGTTTATAGTAAAAGATACTTGCCCAAGATGCCACGCGGTGGGACTGAACCTGGAACCATGTGTTTGAGAAGCAAGCTTCTTACCACACAACCCCACGCCTTATATATCTATTATGTATTCGTAGATATCCACATATACAAGTTTATGCATGTTTCTGTATGTTTGTGATAATTGGTTGATGCACCTTTGTTCCTACGCGCGGTCGATGAGGGCGAGCAGAAAATGTAAAAGACAAGGCAGATTTGTAGAATCTGCTATTGAACGCAGAGGTTATTTGAGCGCAAACTCTGTCGACCATTTAGGAATAAAAGAGACTGCTTTAGAAATAATTATCAAACGATGTCAGCGTTTCCTATATTAACTATTAGAACGATGTTTTACTAGATAATAAACGCCAAAACTTTGATGATATTCTCGCCATTACATGGCATCGATGGCCTTATCAAAAGCCATCATATTTGGCAAAAACCCCATATCATTTACTGTGAGCAAATATTTTGAACGTAAACTTTCGTCGACCAATAATTGTCGTTGTTGATTTTGTTGTTGTTGCTGTCGTTTTCGATGTCGTTCACGTGTTGTCTTTATTATGTTATAATTGCCTCCTCCCCATCTGCCAAACATGTGAGATCAGTACAGACTCGGAAATTGACCCCTAAAACTTTGCCCATTAAAATGTTTGATTCGGAGCCAAGAAATGTCGTTGAAAGAAGTTTGGCTGTGGAACGTTCTTTATTAACCCTGCACCCCCCCCCCTCTCTCTCTCTCTCAATATATATATATATATATATATATATATATATATATATATATATATATGCGCATATATATATATATATATATATATATATATATATATATATATATATATATATATATATATATATATATATGTACATATGCATATATACACACACGCACTTTTATGTATGTATATATATATATATGTATATATATATATATATATATATATATATATATATATATATATATATATGTGTGTGTGTGTGTGTGTGTGTGTGTGTGTGTAGGTACGTATGTAGGAATGCATGTATATCATTTACAAAATCATTGTTCCAATTACTAAAATCTGTGATTTTAATTAACTGAAATTTTTCGCTAACGACGTTAAATCTGCTATTGACAGCCTTTCTGTAAACACACACAGACATAAATATAAATTTATTTATTAATATATATATAAATGTGTGTATGTATATGTATCTGTGTGTGCGTATGCAAGTATGTACATATAACTTTTATCCTGTATGTTTTCGTTGTTTCAGTCAATTGGCTGAGGCCGTTTATATATGTATATATATACAGGCTTCGCTATATGTAACTATATATTTTCTTTTGCTTGTAACTTTGTTGATACTTATTCGTCGTGTGTGTGTGTGTGTGTGTGTGTGTGTGTGTGTGTGTGTGTGTGTGTGTGTGTTTGCATGTATGTATGTATGTATGCATGTGTTTATGTATGTGTCAGTGTTTGTCCCACCCCCTCACCATCGCCAGAAGACTTCGGTAGAATTAGCACCAGGCTTACAAATAATAAGTCCAGGGATTGATTTCTTCGATCGGAAGATGGTGCTCCGGCATGGCCACAATGAAATGACTGAAACGAGTAAAAGAATAAATGAATAAAAGAATTTGATGAAATATCTTTGCGGCTATTAAGTTGATATTTGAAACAGAGATTAACATGGAATTTTGATGAAAGGCTATAATTTAGATCACTTTAAAACAAAAATTTTGTGTTACAGAACCAAAGGCAGTTTCAGGCACAATGATCTCAAAAATGTTCAGCCATTTAGTTGTCATACCACTTTGAAATACACTCCTCTGTTTCAAGTAATTTTCAAAGGAATGAAGAATTTATTAAAATCAATTAAATTTGTCGTTATTAAACCTGTGTTTGGAACATAAATTAGTATATAATTTTGATAGAAGTTTTTAATTCAAATCCCTTTCACCATTTTGTTACCGTATTTCTATTAAAATACTCTGCCTTTGTTTCATCTAATTACTTTTTTAATTTAATGTAGAATTTAGTAAAATATGTATCACTATTAAACCGGTTTTTGGAACATAAATTAACATGATTTTTATGGAATGTCTTCAATTCAGTCACTTTAAAACAGAAAATTTGTATCAGAAAACAAAGGCGGTTTGAGACAGATTGGTATCAAAAACGTTAATGTCCGTCAATGCTGGTTTGGATATCTCTGAAGGGAAAATATTTAAATGACAAACTTAATTGAGAGGAAGCGGAACTTTGTGACGGTCAGAATTTTGCCAGAACATGTGTTAGTGACATGTGGGAAACAGAAAAGAACTGATTTCTGCTCGGAAATGAAACTACATTAATGTCTTTCTTACTGAAGAGCTACTTATTGCTTTAGGCTGGTTCTCTCTTATACAACTATTAAATGTTGAGACCTCTGTCTCTCTCTTTTTCTATTCTCTCCCTCTCTCTATTTCTCTCGATCTTTTTCTCTCTTTCCGTCTCCCTCCTCCTTTCTTTCTCTCACTTTCTCCCTTTCAAACGGTTTTGTCTAAAACGTTAGACTTCACTTCTTCCTCACGGCATAATGTTTAATCTAGTTTGAACTTTTTCTCTACGTAGATATCATCAATAGTTTCCTCTGATTCTAATGGTTTGCTATAGAATATTGATTTGAGTTGAATATTGATTTCATTTGAATAAATTCAATGTATGGTGGAACAGAAGAAAGTAAAGGTTGTGACTCGCATGCACATCTAAACGGTTGTTGCTGTTAATTGTGATGATGATGGTGATGATATTGCATTTTGGTTTCTTGTTAATCATAATCAAAGAGCCATATCCTCATAAGGCGTTCCGGTTGTACCAATCGAGAAGACTTATGATCATAAGACACTCCAACCGTGCCTATTAAAACTGTAGAATCAAAATGTTTTCAAACGTTTATCATCACCCATTGTCTCTACTTATTCGCAATACTTGACGAGGGTCTCAACGCAATAAAAACATAAAACAGGAGTAATGAATCAATGTATTTCATTGAGTGATTATCTACAGCCAACGGGGGAGCCTGCTAATCTTACCATGATTAGAAACCAAATCTTTCTCAAATTACATGCCATTTTCGAAAAAAAATATTGAAATGTCAATTTAGATCCACTACATATAAGAAACAAACAGGCCAGTGGCCATATCTGGAACGCTTTAATAATAAAGTGACTAATCTGCAGCTAAACAGCAACAATAAACTTCTCGTTTAGCAATGTAAGTCCCAGGGTCCACTCCAACGCTTGCATTTTATTTTACATTAGTATAACATCAGGTTTGTTTCCATTTGGATAATTATTGTCGAGAATCAACTCCACAAATCTATCATATTTTGGACATACTATGCGCCACAAGTCAATACGAAGACCATTCTGGTGTGGAAGAGAGAAAAAGGCTGTCAAAGATGTAAATGGTATGACAGCATCAAAGAATGGACTGCAAACAAGAGCCTGGATGATTGTATGTATCACACCACAGTATAGAGGGAACTAGTGAATCTTAGCAGCTCAAGATGAACATTAGGCTAGTAAAGGCTAAATTTTGGAAGAGGATCTCTGTTTTTTTGTTTTTTTTTTTGTTAATGGAGTCATCCAATCCATTGTTTCTTGCATATATGGATATGAAGATACGCGAGCTGAATGTCAGCCACTGATTTGATTTCATTGTTCTAATTTTATCAACTTAAAATGGTCAACATGACCGACTACTTCGACAGTGTCTCTTATAAACAAGTGTTAGACTACTACTACTACCACCATCACCACCATTTGGACCCAGAACGTAGCGACGGGCGAAATACCGTTAAGCATTTTTTCCAGCGTGCTAACGATTCTTTCTATTAAGTGCACAAGGCCTGAAATTTGGGAGGAGGGGACCAGTCGATTAGGTCAACCCCATTACACAACTGACACTTAATATATCAACCCTAAAAGGATGAAAGGCAATGTCGACCTCGGCGGGATTTGAACTCAGACGGGTGAAATACCGCCAAGCATTTCGTCCAGCGTGCTGACGATTCTGCCAGCCGGCCACCTTCTTCTGCATGATAATAATATTTATAATAATTTTTGTTATTGCTGTAATTCTAATTATATCTTTTGATTTATAAATACAATTGTTATTTAGATTTATTGGACACTTTTTCGCAGAAGGCATAATCTAATTTCTTCGTTAGCTGAGTCGTCAACGATAATAATCAGATGATAATTATTGTAAATTTGAGCGGCCTGCTACTGGCCTATGTAGGCGAGAATCGATTCAGTAAAACGGCCAAAATTGAGTTATGCAGTTCTGATGGCAGTGTGCTGAAGAAAGAGTAAATATTCAATATAGCAATGAGAAGCGTTCTTGCTTTAAAGGGATGAAAGATATAAATATATATTATCTTGTTACGCCATAACTAACGTTCCTCACTTTTGACCCTTTTTTCGGTCAACGAGTTTAAATTTGTATTCGATATTTGATTTGAAAATTAATAAAACCATCTTCTACTTGCTACAGTATTTAGACTGCAGCCATGCTGATGCACCGCCTTGAATAATTTTTCAGTCGAATGAATCGATCCCAACACTTATTTTATCTGTTAAGCTCGAACTGCTAAGTTACGGACACGGACACACGCACACACACACACACACACACACACACACACACACACACACACACACACACACACACACATGGCAAGCTCCTTTCAATTTCCGTTTACCACTCACAAGACTTTGGTAGAACCGAGTATATGTTACAATACACCTGTCCAAAGTTCGATGCAGTGGGATTGAATCCGGAACTATGTCCTTTTCCGGGGTAGCGAGCAGCTACGTCGTCACATTCTCTTGGATTTCCTTGTTGTCTTGAAATCTTGTTGCGCACTCCACTGCAAAAACTCAGTCTTGGTTCCAGGCTCATAAGGCATAGACTTATAATATGTCAACTGTTATTACTGTTTTCAAAGATATCCCGCGTCTTTTGAGACGACCGCGCTCTACAAACTTTACTCCCAAGCTATAAACACCAGAAGTGAGCAAGAATGTCATAACTTAGTGAGCATGCGCGACAGAGTTCATGACCAATCTGTGCCAAGTGGCTTCACTCTGCGTCTTTAGCTCCGTTGCTATAGTAACAGCCCCAATAATTTTCGATCAGAGCTCGTAGATAACGTATTTTGCTTAGATGTTATCTAGTTTTTGACCCTTCTACCAGTGAACTTAAATAAATAAATAAATAAATAAAACAATGTTTATTCAAACAAAGAAGAAAAAAACCTAAATTATCAAATGATGTTGAAAATTTTAGTAGCAACACCCTCATGAAACGTCAGTACAGCATAAAGATTAGATTGTGATTTTAAAAAATCACATTTGAAATCTAAATTTTAAAATTAATTCACCGCGTAGTCTAGTCACGTGTAAAATTGGTTATAATGTCAGGAAGATATGGCACAGAACCAAATTCGAAGCTACTGGCCTGTGGTATTTCAGATAAGGTTTTTGCATTCAATTTGCGGGTCAATAAACTTTTTGGTATTTGGCCAGAGATGACAAAAATCCGCCGGGATTATATCTGATCAGCAACGTTGTTTTAATGGTCGACATTAATATGATTTTTCAATGTTGCATTGAACATAAATCTACTTCTTCTTCATATTAAACAATCGAAGCTGTCTATATCTATCCATTTATCTATGTCGCTATCGATCTATCGCAATCTCTCTAACTACCTATCTATCTATCCATCCATCCATCCATTCATCTATATATCTATTTATATATATGTGTGTGTGTGGGTGTGTGCGTGTGTGCGCGCGCGTTTGTGAGTGTGTGTATATATATGCATATATATATGCATGTATGTATGTATGTATGTATGTATCTATCTATCTATCTATCTATCTATCTATCTATCTATATATATATATATATATATATATATATATATATATTTCTTAAACAAGAATATCCCTGAGAGTGACTTCGCAGTTTTGGACCAGTTAAGCCGTCATCACACGGCCGAAACTTCGAAGTCACTGTCAATAGAACCCTCGTTTAAGAATAATAAATTTGTACGCCCTACAAAAGTATTAGAGTTACGCACCGGATTGATGTAAATTTGTCATAACCGAACATAAAAACGAGCATTCATATATATATATAATTCTTTGTTCTATTTTTTTACTTGTTTCAGCCATTTGACTGCGGCCATGCTGAAGCATCACCTTTTCTGGCTCTATATTGATAATGAACCCTCCCTTCTTTTTCACCCTCCCTTCTTTTTCACCCTCACCCCACCTCCATTGTATTTATTTCCCACCTATTTGTAATTACACAGCTATCCAATCATTGTATCTTCCTATTTAGCTTATTAATTTGATTTTATTAACTATTACTTATATATTTGTATTTTTATTTATTTATGTATTTATTTACATTGCTTATTTTTTAAAACCATTATACGCAGTTATATTCATTATTTTAAACATTTATACACCTTATAAGTACATTTTATCCTCATTATACAATGTACCCATCTCACAGTATAGTAACTAAAATTAGTCTTATCTTTATCGCTTTATTATCTTTATTTATTTAATATTTATTATTCATCATTCAATGGTTATTTATATATCCATTTAACTATTTACTTATTGAGCTAAAATATATATACATAAATATTAATCTTATTCACTTATTTTTAATGTCTAATTTATCTTAATTTAATTCTTCTACATTACTACCTTGACCCAAAATTATTTCCATATATTGAACAATACATATAAACCGAAACTACTTCGTCTCGTTGTTAATAAGTTTATTAACCTCTTTATTTATTTATATTAATAACAAACTATAGTTCAATAGTAAACATGGCATTTTCTCCCATAAACTATAACTTAACTATATTATTTCTCATATACGAACTTCCAGTTTGTATTATATAGCTCTTCCTCCGTTATTCTTCTCTACCCCTCCCTCTTGTTATTTATTTTTTCTCTCCAAACAAAATTTTTAAGCCAACCTCATTAAAAAGAATTATTAACGAATTCTGACATATTGACCCTTTTTATGCCTTTATTTGAAAACTTTGATGTACTTCCTCGTTATTTTATAATTTTAAAATTTTCGCCTAAATTATTATCCCCTTCATCACTCTCTCGTCACTTCCTTCCATACTAGATTCTTCTGTTTCCGTTACCTAGGCTTACTAAGTAGAACGCTGTTATTTGAAAATTTTGACCAATGGATTTTTGTTTATGCTTTCATATTTCATTTGATCAATTCAACATAAATTTTAGGGGTGTTAGTATATTTTTACTTATTTATTTATTTGCTTACTTACTCATTACCATATTGGTTTAGTATGTGATCCTATCTCCATTAAACACTATTGAACTAAATATATCTCTAAGCGTGACTATATATAATATACTTCTAAGTCTTTATATGTTTTAGGTTACAATATACTTTATATATTAATTTCACACACATTTTTTAGTACGTCTTTTTCCCACAATTAATTATTCATATTTACTATACATATGCGCATAAACTTATGTTTATATTTGCGTAATAACAAATTCTCATTTGCCTACTCACTAATCTATTTTATTCTATTCTATTATATGCTTGTTGCACTTTTGTTTTATCTCTGTATATATAAATTATGTATTTTATTTATATATGAGGGTGAGTCAAAAAGTAATGCTATTTTGTTTAGGACAGGCATAATTACCAACACAGCAACATATATCATACATAACAATGAAGCTTATTATGAATTTAATGTTTTTCCTTTAGCAAGAAATCGACCAGAATGACACCTTGAGCATCCCAAATGACAGTCGCCATGATTTTTCCAGCTGACCTTTGCGTCTTGAACTTTTTCGGTGGTGGTGACGTAGAGTGGCACCATTCCATGGACTGCCTCTTTGATTCCGGTTCATAATGATTAACCCAGGTTTCATCACCTGTTACGAGCCTTCGAAAGACGGTGTTGTCTTTTGACTTTCTAGTGAAGAAGTGGCTCAAAGAACAGTCAACAGAATTTTACGGGCCAGGGATACATGCTCTCATTCAAAGGTGGAACATTGCTATTGAGAGAAACAGTGACTATGTTGAGAAGTAGGGATGTGATCCACAGAGGACCAGCTTCTTTTTGATGTATGATACATGTTCCTGTATTGGTAATTATACTTGTCCTAAACAAAATGACATCACTTTTTGACTCACCCCCGTATCAAAAATATTTTTTTTGACTCACCCACACACTTTTTGACTCACCCACACTCAAAAATATATTTTTCACCTATTACCCTTCTTACATTTATTTTATTCATACATACACCTTAATTACTTAAATAAATACAAACTATTTTTATGTATATTCACCCTAATTCTTCTATTCATAATTATTTATTGGTTTATGATATCACTAACTAACATACTGCTTACTTTATAATATTCATAACTACCGATAATATATTACTGCCTATATTTTTATAACCACATTCATAATTACTTTTGTTTATGCTTTAGAGATATATATTTTATTACTATACCTTATTCTTTATCTTTATTCTCATTTTTATAATAACTTCGATAAATACACTTCCTCTCTTTACCCTTTGTAAGGTTTCTACCAAGCTCTTTCTACAAAACATTTATCAGTGAGTGGATTGGTTCTCTACACTCAACACACAGTAATATGGAAAAATAAAGGTATATCCTTTTCCAACTCCAATGAACTTCAACTTTAAAATGTTTTTAATTATATTAATTAATTTCTAAAATCTTGAATAGAAACAGCTGTCAGAGATGATGTCAAATTTTGTAATTAATAAATAATTATTAATTTAATTATCTCTATTTTCTCATTTTCTTAAGAATATATATAAATATATAATTGGGTTTACCCAATTACCTTACAGTTGAATATCAAATGTAATATTGAATACTTTTTGTAGTAGGTAATAAACCAGTTTATTCATTGGATTTTATTATCCCTTAATGAGGTTTTTAACATTTAATTGAACATGTGTATATATATATATATATATATATATATATATATATATATATATAGCGAGAGAGAGAGAGAGAGAGAGAGAGAGAGAGAGAGAAAGAAAGATAGATAGACAGATAGATAGATAGATACATACATACATTCATATATACATAAATATATATATATGCATATATCAACATATACACATAATACTTATGTATATATGTATATAATATATATACATACATACATACATACATAAATATATATATATATGTGTGTGTGTGTGTATGTATGAATGATGTCTGATCAATAAC
>NC_142933.1:107741789-107746789 GCF_046866305.1 Octopus bimaculoides
TGTTTGTTTCAGTTTTGTTTTACCAGTTCTAAAACGTGTTTACAGATTCAATGCGCAGTTCCCGTTGCGAAGTTTCAATTTTTCTTCCCATCGTCTGAAATCGGCGATCGTTCATCATGGATTTCACTTTGAGACTGGAAGAATATGCAGGGGCCACATCCAGGGATTCGGTCGGCTTGAGATTGAGGAACGTCTCGGTGAATTGTCTTCACAGAAAATCTGCGACGTATTAGCAGAGTCTTTAGAGCGTCGTGAAAATGCTATCTATTTCGTTCTTTACATTCTGAGATCAAATTCCGTCGAAGTCAACTTTACTTTTTATCCTT
The DNA here is from genome assembly GCF_046866305.1 of Octopus bimaculoides. Lineage (NCBI taxonomy): Eukaryota > Metazoa > Mollusca > Cephalopoda > Octopoda > Octopodidae > Octopus > Octopus bimaculoides. The sequence continues at coordinate 107,742,116 of NC_142933.1, forward strand.
CGGAGGCTGATAAAATAAAAAAAAAGGACCAATTCAAGGCGATAGATTGATTGAACAGTAAGATCGTCAAAATCGATGCGGTTCAATCTTTATTTCGGCTCTTTACGTTATGAGTTCAAATCCTGCCAAAATCAGCTTTGCCTTTCAGCCTCTCGGAGTCGATAAAAAAGTACCCATTCAAGGGAGGTGAATAGGCGAAATTATAAGGACGTCGGATGTTATGCTTTGTGTTGTTTATTCTGGCCCTTTGAATTTTAAGGCTAAGTTACATCAGGGCCTACATGAATGCTAGACTTATTTCGTCGCTCGGTTTAACGCCGCCACCTGACAACCTTTAGCAGGGTACCATTAGCGGGGTAACTTTAGCAGGGTTCACTCTATTACAAGTATTTCGGATCAGGTTTTCGCTTTAAGGATTACTTTCTCTCTCTCTCTCTCTCTCTCTCTCTCTATATATATATATATATATATATATATATATATATATATATATCTCAGTCTCGAAGGCCCTGAAGTATGTCTTGAGCCACTGACAGCCCTCCTGTATACTCCTGTCTAAAACAGAATCAAGAAATCAACTCTGGTAGAATAATACAGGAATTAGTTACTAAATAACTTCAAGACATTTAGAACGTCGTTGCTAAATTTCCCCCAAATAGGAATGAATGAGGTTCATAGCTAAAAAAAAAAAACTGTTTGAGAAACACTGCCTTATACGAATGGGATGATAACTTCCCCTCGAAAAGCCGAACGCCGTTCTAAGTACAATGTTCATGCAGTTCTCAAGAATAACTTAAAAGTTAATCATTACATCAGCGTTTGATTATTCACGAAGCAAAAGTGAAATGCAGTTTAAAGATAACAACCAAACAGAGTCTGAGACATCGATAATCTGCTTAGCAAAAGCTGCATCTTGAATCACGGATGGCTTCATTCTTCAAAGATATCTTTTATCTTTTATACTTGTACTTGTTTCAATCATTAGACTGCAGCCATACTGGGGCAACACCTTGACGACTTTTTGGTGGAACTGAGTCAACCGAGTACTTTCTCTTCTCAAAGCTTGGTACTTATTCTTTCGGTCTCTTTTGGCGAGCCACTAACTTATAGAGACGTAAATATACCAACATCAGCTGTCAAACAGTGGTGCGGGAAAAACACAGACACAAAGTCATGCGCGCATATATATATATATATATATATATATATATATATATATATATATATATATATAATATATATATATATATATATATATATATATATATATATATATATATATATATATATATATATATATATATATATATATATATATATATATATATATATATATATATATATATATATATATATATATATATATATATATATATATATATATATATATATATATATATATATATATATATATATATATATATATATATATATATTTATATATATATACGTAAGTGTAGGAGTGGCTGTGTGGTAAGTAGCTTGCTTACCAACCGCATGGTTCCGGGTTCAGTCCCACTGCGTGGCACCTTGGGCGAGTGTCTTCTACTAAAGCTTCGAGCCGACCAAAGCCTTGTGAGTGGATTTGGTAGACGGAAACTGAACGAAGCCCTTCGTATATATGTATATATATATATATATATATATATATATATATATATATATATATACAAATAATATATGAGTATATGCATATATACGTACATGTATGTACATGGCTACATCTACATGTATATATGGATGCATATCTGGGTACAGGACCTTGCAAAAAAACCTAGACAAAATGATAAACAGAGTACAGAAAACACACAGGCCACATACAGAACGTTTCCTTCATCAGCTGCTACCATTCTAAAACTAAGCGTTTCGAAGAGTTAGGGCAGGACGCATTGTTAGAATGGCTCTTGCCACGGACCACAAATTAAATTTGTACCGTGGAGGAATGTAGTGGCAGACAGAAAACAAGACAGGAAAACGAAACAGTGAAAATGAAGAAGAAAGGCTATACGGCCAGACGTGAAAAATATATGTGTATACTAAACGCTGTGAAGCAACGATCTGGAAGGAAGAGAGACGAAGAATAGTTCGTGCGAGCTTGGCGATGGCCAAAGTAAGAAAGGAAGAGAAGTAACTGGACGCATGTGACCATGGGTACTGAAATATTCATCACGTTACACTGTTTGCGTTCTTACATTTGCATGCTCCCGCGACATTCAAAACGAATATGCATGCATGCATACATACATACATACATACATACATATATATATATATATATATATATATATATATATATATATATATATAAGCAATGTTAATTCTCTAAATGAAGTATTAACAGTAACTGCACGATAAAGTGTAGTATATTGCCACTTAAGTGTGGCTGACCCCTAGGGGTGGATGTTACTGTTGCTTTTAGCCCCAGGAGGACATCTCCTCCAGCTGGCTTATCGACACACGACTGTGTCCTGTTTGCCAAGGGAGTTATCCCTCTCACCACGACCAGCAGCACGAACGTATCCGGATTTCAGGGTTATTTCCCTTCTTCGGCGTTCGACAGCTGATGACCTTGGTGAGAGAGAAAAACCTGGCAAAATCTTATATCTTCTTTTCCAGTGACATTCTTCACTGATATTGAAAAGGTGAAAACAAGCAATGTTAATTCTCTAAATGAAGTATTAACAGTAACTGCACGATAAAGTGTAGTATATTGCCACTTAAGTGTGGCTGACCCCTAGGGGTGGATGTTACTGTTGCTTTTAGACCCAGGAGGACATCTCCTCCAGCTGGCTTATCGACACACGACTGTGTCCTGTTTGCCAAGGGAGTTATCCCTCTCACCACGACCAGCAGCACGAACGTATCCGGATTTCAGGGTTATTTCCCTTCTTCGGCGTTCGTGCAGTTACTGTTAATACTTCATTTAGAGAATTAACATTGCTTGTTTTCACCTTTTCAATATCAGTGAAGAATGTCACTGGAAAAGAAGATATAAGATTTTGCCAGGTTTTTCTCTCTCACCAAGGTCATCAGCTGTCGAACGCCGAAGAAGGGAAATAACCCTGAAATCCGGATACGTTCGTGCTGCTGGTCGTGGTGAGAGGGATAACTCCCTTGGCAAACAGGACACAGTCGTGTGTCGATAAGCCAGCTGGAGGAGATGTCCTCCTGGGGCTAAAAGCAACAGTAACATCCACCCCTAGGGGTCAGCCACACTTAAGTGGCAATATACTACACTTTATCGTGCAGTTACTGTTAATACTTCATTTAGAGAATTAACATTGCTTGTTTTCACCTTTTCAATATCAGTGAAGAATGTCACTGGAAAAGAAGATATAAGATTTTGCCAGGTTTTTCTCTCTCACCAAGGTCATCAGCTGTCGAACGCCGAAGAAGGGAAATAACCCTGAAATCCGGATACGTTCGTGCTGCTGGTCGTGGTGAGAGGGATAACTCCCTTGGCAAACAGGACACAGTCGTGTGTCGATAAGCCAGCTGGAGGAGATGTCCTCCTGGGGCTAAAAGCAACAGTAACATCCACCCCTAGGGGTCAGCCACACTTAAGTGGCAATATACTACACTTTATCGTGCAGTTACTGTTAATACTTCATTTAGAGAATTAACATTGCTTGTTTTCACCTTTTCAATATCAGTGAAGAATGTCACTGGAAAAGAAGATATAAGATTTTGCCAGGTTTTTCTCTCTCACCAAGGTCATCAGCTGTCGAACGCCGAAGAAGGGAAATAACCCTGAAATCCGGATACGTTCGTGCTGCTGGTCGTGGTGAGAGGGATAACTCCCTTGGCAAACAGGACACAGTCGTGTGTCGATAAGCCAGCTGGAGGAGATGTCCTCCTGGGGCTAAAAGCAACAGTAACATCCACCCCTAGGGGTCAGCCACACTTAAGTGGCAATATACTACACTTTATCGTGCAGTTACTGTTAATACTTCATTTAGAGAATTAACATTGCTTGTTTTCACCTTTTCACTATCAGTGAAGAATGTCACTGGAAAAGAAGATATAAGATTTTGCCAGGTTTTTCTCTCTCACCAAGGTCATCAGCTGTCGAACGCCGAAGAAGGGAAATAACCCTGAAATCCGGATACGTTCGTGCTGCTGGTCGTGGTGAGAGGGATAACTCCCTTGGCAAACAGGACACAGTCGTGTGTCGATAAGCCAGCTGGAGGAGATGTCCTCCTGGGGCTAAAAGCAACAGTAACATCCACCCCTAGGGGTCAGCCACACTTAAGTGGCAATATACTACACTTTATCGTGCAGTTACTGTTAATACTTCATTTAGAGAATTAACATTGCTTGTTTTCACCTTTTCAATATCAGTGAAGAATGTCACTGGAAAAGAAGATATAAGATTTTGCCAGGTTTTTCTCTCTCACCAAGGTCATCAGCTGTCGGACGCCGAAGAAGGGAAATAACCCTGAAATCCGGATACGTTCGTGCTGCTGGTCGTGGTGAGAGGGATAACTCCCTTGGCAAACAGGACACAGTCGTGTGTCGATAAGCCAGCTGGAGGAGATGTCCTCCTGGGGCTAAAAGCAACAGTAACATCCACCCCTAGGGGTCAGCCACACTTAAGTGGCAATATACTACACTTTATCGTGCAGTTACTGTTAATACTTCATTTAGAGAATTAACATTGCTTGTTTTCACCTT
>NC_142933.1:107749289-107751789 GCF_046866305.1 Octopus bimaculoides
GTAGCTTTCTTGATAGTTTGATGGATGGAAAGATTGATAGACACATATATATAAGGATATATATTTATATATATAGATATACACACACACACGCACACACACACACACACACAAACACACGCATATATATACATATACACACATGCACATATATATATATACATACATACACACAGCACACACGCATGCATACATACACACATATATATATCTATATAAACTAAATTATATGTATGTATACAAACGTATATGAATATGTTAATATATATATATATATCTATATGCATACGTACATGCACTTCTCTCTTTCTCTCTCATCCTATGTGTGTGTATGTGTGTGTGTGTATGCAAACACACACACATTCACACCTTCGCGTACACATATATCTGCTTGTACATGAATATGTGTATACATACATATATATATATATATATATATATATATATATATATATATATATATATATATATATATATATATATATGTATGTATGTATGTATGTATGTATGTATGTATGTATGTATGTATGTATGTATATATATATATATATATATATATATATATATATATATATATATATATATATATATATATATATATATATAGAGAGAGAGAGAGAGAGAGAGAGAGAGAGAGATATAGATATATACATATCATTTCTCTAAACCATTACATAGATGCGTATTCCTAACTTACACGTAATTACCTCCCTGTTTTTGTTCGTGTACAAATAACACCTTATTTCATTACGTTTACTTCCAGTTATTCGAATTCATCTGCTTTCACTGTGTTATGAAACAATATGACACGTCATGCTACTATTCTTCATCATTCCCGACATGCCTCTCCCTCTATACTTCTTTCTTGTAAACCCATCTAAAACACCTTCACCAGTTCTCGTTTATGTCCACTCACTCTCACATCTAGATGCCCAGATAAAGTAAATTTCCTGATTCTTTCACCTGGCAACCTTTTTTCCATCACGCACCAACCTCCAAAGTTGTAAACGAGCATCACCTGCAAACACATCACTATTCTGAGCAGGACTGTACTCTTATTTCTCTATCCAGTGTTAGGGGCCTTTCTGCGTAAGATAAGTAGAATGTAAACGCAGAAGGAGGGATGTAGATATAACTTCGTGGATAAGAAATTCACTTTTTAATCCCGTGGCCCCATGTTTGATCTTTCCATATGGTGAAATGCGCATGACCCGGTAAACGTTTCCTTTCAGATTAACATTAATTATTTTAATAGTAGCAAAACGTTGATAGAAGATAAAGCTTATCAATGGACGAGTGGTTGAAGTGTTGTTTGCTTGTGAGTTACTGTTTGGCTGTCAGTTGGATTATATTTTTGGAGTTACAAAATTGATTCTAAATATTGGCAAAAGGCCAGCAAGTTCGTGGGGGTAGGGTGTAAACCGATTACATCGACTCCAGTGCTCAAATCGTACTTATTTTATCGACCCTGAAAGGATGAAAGGCAAGGTCGACCTCGGCGGAATTTGAACTTAGATTATAAAGACGGACAAAATTCCTCTAAGCATTTTGCTCGGCGAGCTAACGATTCTGCCAGCTCGCTGCCTTTGTGTTACAATATTGAAATGATGTGATATATTGGCTCTAAAGCATCCAAATACCTTTCTAATATAGGTGCAATTGCGCTCTGCAGAAAGAAAGAAAAAACTTCAGAAATATACTGCCTACATCAGCTTAAAAGGTATGTAGTTTTGATTCTATTATAGAGATCTGTTCAACAAGAAAGGTTATAAGAGATAATTAGAGCTGCATAATCTCTGAAGATTTTAAGGTTTAATTATTCAATGGTCAATTAGTGTTATGTGTTCTTTTGCTAAGTGCAATGACTGGATTTTACTGTTGTTGGATGTGACTAGTTCTTTTGGAGATTTCTCTTCGTAAAAGTAACAAGTCTTTGGCTAAACTTGTCGTCGTATCATAATACATCGATATGGTTTTCCCTATAATCTACATTTTTAAGGTAGCGAGCTGGCAGAATAGTTAGCAGGTCGGGCAAAATACTCAGCAGTATTTCGCCCGTCTCTACGTTCTGTGTTCAAATTCCGCCGAGGTCGACAATGTTTTACATTCTTTCAGGGTCGATAAAATAAGTACTCGTTGCGAAATCACTGGCCCTGTGCTAAAATTTGAAGCCAATATACTTATGTTACATATAAGTATATTATTAGGAAAAACAATCAAGAAATAGTGAATAGTACCTGCACCTACTCATAAATAATAATGTATCTATCATTCTTAATATGTATATCTTGGCAGATTCAAACGTGAATATATTGACCACTGTCGTTTTTCATCATCGGAGAACACCTCCACCGTTTAGATGATGTGTGTATCTCATACTCGTGATTCATCAGTATAAGAGGTCTTTGAGACACGCAGTGTTTCGACCTAATTGTTTGTCTCCTTAGTCGAAGCTAAACCACGGGACTGATGAATCTAACAGGAGTACGAGCTCTTGTTT
>NC_142933.1:107761789-107764289 GCF_046866305.1 Octopus bimaculoides
ATTAGACAAAAAATCAATCTAAACAGCCTAATCAAAACGAATTAAGCCTGATCAATACTATGAATCAAATAGTATCGATCTTAAAAGGACAAGTATTGATATTTTAAATATATTTTTCAATTTTTTTGTTTTATAAAGCAAATCAGAACAGCCCTTTTATTCAATTTCTCTTTGTAAAATTTAATCTTAAGTCGGTCCTCAAGGATAAAAGATGAACTTCTGGAAACTTTTCTGTTTTGTTATCTTCATAAATTTCAAAATACAACTTTGTAAAACGATGTTTTCTTCTATAAACTAGTATTGACAGAGTTGGGAGAAAGAATTGCAGTATTTGGGAGCAATTAACTTTTATACATTGCTGTTGATACGACACTTTAACACACAGAATTTACAAAGGCAGTTTTTGTTCAGCATTCTAAGATAGTAGAAAACATATATAAGTATACACTGACTGACTAACTCACTCACGTGTTCGCATAATCCACTTTATATTCTTTTCTACTCTAGGTACAAGGCCCGAAATTTTGGTGGGAGTGAGCAAGTCAATTAGATCAACCCTAGTACGCAACTGGTACTTAAACCAGCCAGTCTATTACAGTCTGTTAAAGTCTGTCATACCGGCCATGATGAAATACCACAAGGTATAGAAAATACGTATTCGCCTTTATATATTTAATCCTTTGTATTGAACACTCAATATTTCATATATTCAATAAGACATATTCCATATATTCAATAAGACATTCAATACTTAATCTCATTGTACCATCCATTTTTATATTATATATTGTATATTCCATATTCTATATCCCACATTAATTTTACAAGAATATAAATAAAACATAAAAAACAGAGTCGGAACTCTTAAATAAAATAATATATTCCTCTATACACAATCATAAAAAAAAACTTTTTTTGTATTTATTTTTACTCATATATATATATATATATATATATATATATATATATATATATATATATATATATATATATATATATATATATATATATATATATATATATGTGTGTGTGTGTGTGTGTGTGTGTGTGTGTGTGTGTTTGTATTTGCTCCCCCACCATAATTTGACAACTGATGTTCGTGTGTTTATGTCCATGTCCCCATAACTTAGCAGTTCGGCATAAATGACCGATAGAATAAGTACCAGGTTTAACAAGAATAAGCCCAGGGGCCGATAAGTATATATATATATATATATATATATATATATATATATTAGACAAAAATAGATAACAAAGCCAAGGCTGCGGGGGGGGGGGGGTTCAGGACATTTATAAGGAAATATCTAAATCTATATCTATTTCCTTATAAATGTCCTGAAAACAACCAAATACAGGACCCATATTAAACTTCTCACTCGTATCACTGTCGAACCAAGAGTCTAACTACGGTCTGTCCATGGAACTTACTTAGCGTTACCTGAGACTCTTTGAGTCTTGTAGATATCAATACGTTATATATATATATACATATATATATATATATATATATACATATATATATATATATATATATATACATATATACACACACACACACACACACATGTATATATATATATATATATATATATATATATATATATATATATATATATATATATATATATATATATATATATATATATATAAATATATATATATAAACTTTCAACAGCATATGTATCAAAATACTTATAAGTACAAATGATTAACCGTAACTTGAGAAACTCAATGTTATGAGGAAAACATTTTTTTTAATTTACCAGTTAATGAGTTCATATCGTAAATAAACACGCGCGTGCACACACGCATACTCACACATGCACACGCGCACACGCACACACATACATACACACGTATATATATATATATATATATATATATATATATATATATATATATATATATATATATATGTATGTATATATATATATATATATATATATATATATATGTATGTATGTATATATATATATATATGTATGTATATATATATATATATATATATATATATATATATATATATATATATATATATATATATATATATGTATATAGACTGTATATATTCATTTTTTTTAAAGGTAAACATTGATAGTATCTACAAAGTCTCAGTTTTCAAGCCGTCGCTAGTCTGTCACTAACAATGTTTCCTTTGTAAAAATAGATAATTATGGTTCTGTACTAAAATGTATTCAGAATTCATAAATCTAATCTTTAATCTTTAACTCTATATAACAAGCTTATGTTTATATATATATATAAATATACAGGGTTTGGACAAAATAATGGAAACACCTTAAAATTTCAAACAAATTTACTTTAATATGGGGTAGGACCGCATTTGGCAGTAATTACAGATTGAATTCTACGAGGTATGGACTCGTACAGAGTTTGAATTGTTTCCAAAAGAATTTTTGTTCATTCTTCAGCTAAAACAGTTTCCAGTTCTTGAAGTGATTATGGTGGAGGATATTAACTCCTTACTTGTTTTTCTAAA
>NC_142933.1:107769289-107784289 GCF_046866305.1 Octopus bimaculoides
ACTATAATAACTACAACAGGTCGCTTTTAGGTCACTTGACCATTTAAGAGGATTCCACCTTTTCTACTGATATACCACTTCCGTATTTTTCTTATTCTTCCTCTTCTTTTCCTCCTTCTTCTCCTTCTCCTTCTCCTTCTTGTTTACCGCCTCCTCCCTCGCTATTGCTGCTTAAACAATCAAAACCAAGAACTCACATCTCTCATATCAAATATTCTTTTAGGACTGCTCCCACCAACTACCTCCTACCAAGCCTTTACAAGAGTAAAAGAGAGAGAGAGAGAGAGAGAGAGAGAGAGAGAAAGAGAGAGAGATAGACAGACAGACAGACAGACAGACAGAAAAAAGGAAAATGTCCCTTGTATTTAAAAACTATGGAAATATTTTAAAAAGACATTTCATTTAATTTTTCCACAATTTAATTGTTTTTCATGTTTTACTCTAAGTTGGAGAAGTTGCAAAGACTGAAACTGGTGCTAGAATGTTCTTCATGATAAAATTGTTTTAGCATTTTCTACCCTGTCTTATTTTCCTTCAGCATGGCCGCAGCTCTAAGCTGAAACTTAAAAAAAAAAATATATGTATAATATTTACATAATCGGCCCGGCCAGTTTCGCTTGTGCTACTCATGAATGAGAAGTTAGTAGTAATATTGCAATTTCATGTTATCATAAAATGTTTTCATTCCATCTTAGTGGAAGGAAGGATATTTTAGTGTGTGTGTGCGTGCGTGCGCGTGTGTGTGTGTGTGTGTGTGTGTGTGTGTGCGTGTGCGTGCGTGCGTGTGTGTCTGTGTGTGTGTGTGTGTGTGTGTGTGTGTGTGTGTGTGTGTGTGTGTGTAATGTAATATCACGATACATTCGATTTTGGTTATTTTGGTAAGTAGAATCAATTGCAGCTGGAACCGAGCCAACAAGAAAGTCTCTACGGAGACTCTTGGACTGCTAGAAATAAATGTTAAATCTCCACCAAATTACACACTGATACTACTTTCGTAAAAATAAGGAAAACAAGTGAAATATTTCGTAGCATAGCGACGGATAAGAATTTGAGAATAGAGTTGATTATTATGGTCGGAATATCTTTAGTTACATGTCAGCTAGACACGATGAACGGAAAATAGGAATGGCAACATAAATCAACAACATCTTTATTAGCAGAAGCTGATTTTATTTTTTATTATTCTTTGTGACATTTATTCCAGCTCTGTATGCCATTCGCTAATGCGCTATAGACTCAAATTTAAAATATACTGATCCTCATTCTAATTACATGGTTTATGCTTAATATTACTTCACAACAAAACTAATAAAATTTCAGTGGAGCTGTGTCAGTGACCAGGTCGCAATTGGTGCGTTGAAAATTTTGTCACCAAATAATAAATGTCTAAATGAATTTAAAAGTCTGTGCATTTTGGAATGGTTAATGTGTCTTCCAAGTTGTAATTGTTTTAGTTTTAACAAGCTCAGAGCAAATAAGTTGTCACGCAACAACATTTCCTAATCTAATAATGCTTTTCATACGAAATAAATTGTTTTACTATTTGTTACGATCTATAAGATACACTGCTTGCTTTATACAGTCACATATACAAGTGAAGGCAGGTAGCGTAATGGTTAGGCCATTTGGCTCGCGATCAGAAGGTCGTAAGTTCAATTCTGGGCAGCGCGTTCTGCCCTTTATTATCAGTTGTTTCAGTCCACTCAGGCTTGTCACATTCTATTTGGTAGGCAACTAAGTTCCCGCCGTTTTTTTTTTTAATTTTGGAATTTATTGCGTTTTTATATTTTGGAATCTTTTTTTTTTTTGAGAATTCTATTTTTGAATCATTTTGGAATCTTCTTTTTTCTAGTTAATTTTAGTTAATTTTTGTTTATTTTCATATCATTAAAATGGAATGTCAAATTAAGAAAAACGAGCATTTTCGACACATCCTTCTTTTTGCTTTTAATCAAGGTTCTAAGGTCGCAAAAGCTGCTCACGACATTTGTGATGTGTATGGAGAGGGTGCCATAGCTGAAAGAACCGCTCGTGGGCCGTCTAGTTGAGTTCGATGAAAAGCGATTAAACCAATTTTGCGCCAAAATTCTCGTCAAACGACAAGGGAACTGGCAGAGAAAATGAAATGCTCCCACACTGCTATAGAGAAGCATCTTCACTCGATGGGAAAGGTTCAGAAGTATGGAGCATGGGTTCCGCATGCTTTAAGTGACAACAACAAAAATCAACGAGCCACAATCTCCGCTGGTTTGCTTGCCGTCACCGCTCAGCTCATGGACACAAGCAACGATTTCTTTACTTAATTGTAACTGGCGACAAAAAATGGTGCCTGTACATCAGTATCAAGCACCGTAAGGAATGGCTTAGTCCCGGTAAACCAGCGACACCACACGTGAAACAAGATCTTCATCCGCGTAAAATGATGTTGTGCGTATGGTGGGACTGGGAAGGGATTATCCATTACGAATTGCTTGAACGGAACCAAACTGACAAAGCGGAACTTTATATTCAACAGATGGAACGACTCAACACGGCTATTCAAGAGAAAGGACCTAATGGAGTTCTGCTGCACGACAACGCCCGCCCTCATATCGCCAATATGATCAAGGAAGCCATTCAAACGCATGGCTGGGAAGTGCTGCCACACCCGCCGTACTCTCCTGATTTCGCACCAACGGATTTCCACCTCTTTCGAATGCTATGCGCGGAGTTTCGTTCAATACTGATGCAGAATTGAGAGCTCGGTTGGATCAATTTTGCGAGTCGAAATCTGGTGATTTCTACCAACGAGGTATTGAAAATCTTGTTGAACTTTGGGAAGAAGTTCTAAACAACAAGTGTGAATACATTATTGATTAATTAGTTGTTATTTTTATATTAAACCTTTTAAAAAACAGTGGGAACTTAGTTGCCAACCTAATATATCCTGCTGAATTTCCCTGAGGACTACGTTAAGGTTACGCGTATCTGTGGAGAGCTCAGCCACTTGTATGTTAATTTCACGAGCAGGCTGTTCCGTTGATCGAAACAACTGGAACGCTCGTCGTCGTGTCCGACGGAAAGCCAGACAGGCAATACACCCACTGTATCAATATACGACACACCCGCTTCAATCTCTAATATACCAACTGCAATAGTAAAAGACGATATTATAACACAAGATATTGTTTCACTCAATATATTGCACAATACTTTTACGTCACATCCATACATTTCCAAATCTATTTTCGTTTCGCTTAAATTTCATCAAAATAAAAATAAAAATGGTGGAGTAGGTGGGAGAAAACCAAAGACAACTTTTAGAAATAATGTAAGAATTAAGAAAACTAATTCAAGATATTTTTGTTTTATCCTCTCGATCATAATCTAGTGTCAATTACGAAGCTATAGATTCTAAAAGAAAATGCTGAGCTAACTGATATAATGATCGTTAAACTAGTCAAATATTGGTGGAGAGCTATTTCTGTCTTTAAAATCTTGCTGTCGTTATAACTTTCAGCAGTTAAATAATGCGATGATTATATTACTAATAGTCGAATCATCTATTTTTCAGTAATCAAATCTTTCAGCTAATTTCAGTCAGTACTCCGATCTCACTTTAGCGCAACTTCTTTCTAGTCGCCATATCTTTCACAGAAGAAACCATGCAAGCATCAAATCAATCAATGGTCGTTAAATACGCTATGGGTTAAATGATCCAACGCTCAAATTTTCCAGTGATAAGCATATTTCATTAGTGAACTCGCACAGACGCCATATATATCCTGGTGAAGAACTAAAATATCTCAATGGCTTAAACCGTTTGCAGATTATTTACAAACAACACTCGTCAAATTCTCTAATGCTCAAAATTTCCAGTCAATTATTCCAGGAAATAAACTCCTCTGACATTAAAACCCAAATCTCTCATTAGTCAGATCATCCGATGCTAAATCTGCCACCGATCCAAATGGCTATTGGTCAAATATTCCTGAGGTTATCTTAACGCTAATTTAGTAAGAGTTTGTGGAAAATTTCAAAGATATCCCAATGAAATTTTATCTAATTCTCTAGTTAGATGTTATATTTGCACAAAGTCACAAGGGAAAAGTTTTGTGTTAATATTTCAATAATTTGTTGCTATAATTAACACAAGGCCACAGATACATAGAGTAGGCGAACCAAGAGCCGGTTGTTGCTGAAGATAGAATTCTCATTCATCCCTGATTAGTTAGAGTAACTTTAAAAATGGCACCCCAGGTTTGATTTTCCCGTTTGATACGCACACATCTGCGCGCACACAGACACACACGTATAATCACACAAGCATGACACACTCACATACAGCACTCGGAGTTTCCTGGCAAGTTACGGGTGAGACATTATTGAATAACTTATCGCAGGTTCTACATTTCATCAATTGCACATAAGAAGTGATCAAAAATGACGTGTGTTGATTAACGATCAGAATTCGGATAACTTTATTCCTGTAGTTTGCGAGCCAGCAACTAGTACCCTATGTGAGTGTTCTGTTTTTGTATAATATATTAAATATATCTCCTCTATTTCAATGACACTGAGATCTATTACTTTTGTTGCCACACACATGATTCATCTGATATATATATATATATATATATATATATATATATATATGCGAGTAAAAATAAATACAAAAAAGGTGGGGTTTTTTGTATGATTGTGTATAGAGGAATATATTATTTTGCTTAAAAGAGTTCCAACACTGTCTGTTTTTTATGTTTTATTTATATTCCTGCAGAATTAATATGGGGTATAGAATATGGAATATACAATATATAATATGATATACAATATATAATATGATATACAATATACAATATAATATATATATATATATATATATATATATATATATATATATATATATATATGTATATATATATATATATATATATATATATATATATATATATATATATATATATATATATGTATATATATATATATATATATATATATATATATATATATATATATGTATATATATATATATATATATATATATATATATATATATATATATATATATATATATATATATATATATATATATATATATATATATATATATATATATATATATATATATATATATATATATATATATATATATATATATATATATATATATATATATATATATATATATATATATATATATATATATATATATATATATATATATATATATATATATATATATATATATATATATATATATATATATATATATATATATATTACACAGGCACAGGAGTGGCTGTGTGGTAAGTAACTCGCTTACCAACCACATTGTTCTGGGTTCAGTCCCACTGCGTGACGCTTTTGGCAAATGTCTTCTACTATGTATCATCAGGCAGACCAAAGCCTTGTGAGTGGATTTGGTAGAGGGAAACTGAAAGAAGCCCGTCGTATATATATATGTATGTGTGTGTGCGTGTGTGCGGGCTACATTATCGAAGGTCAGACCTTTTCCCTTTTTAGACGACTATTGCGTCCAGGAGCCCTCGTTGGCTCGACTATATAGAAATCATTATTCTGTCCACTTTTGAAGAATTAAGACATTATCCACTATGGAGCCAAAAAATGAAATTTGAACTGAACTGAGAATGGAAAGGAAAAATATCCCATGAATATTTGAATTTGGTAAAAATATGGCCGTCAGAAAAATGAATCCACTCCGTATTGTACTACTCTCTGTTTCTGCCTCTCTCTCCATCTCTTCCTCTCTATCTCCCTGCATGTATATTAGTTTGTGTATGTGTGTATGTATTTAATTATTTTCTAGAATGAACCCAAAATTTACAATGGCTTCGATAAGGCTCTTAGGTGTCGCCCGAGCACTTATCTCTGAATGCAAATTTCCAGTTAGTCAATGAAAGTGACTACAGAACTTTTGCTCTTTTGTCATTCATTAATTATTGTTACTCTCCGCACTATGGCAGCCAGCTAAGAGAATCGGTAGCACCCCGGGTGTGAGGCTTAGCAGCATTTCATCCATCCTGGCGATCTTTGTTCAAATTCCGCTGAGGTCAAATTTACCCTTCATCCTGTAGGCATCGACAAAAAAAAAGTAGCAGTTAAGTACTGGGCTCGATGTCATCGACTTACCCCTCCTCTGAAACGCTGGCCTTGTGCCAAAACTTGAAAACAATATTAGTAAGCGATCAACGCAGTAGTTGTACTGACGAGTAATATTCGTAGCCTCTTTAACATGGCTGTCCGTTCGAGCGGACTCTACTGCGATATTTTAACCCCAAGAGGACATCTCTAGTTGGCAGATGGTAGAGGTTCGCTCCCCTACTCACAGTTTTATCGGATGCAGCTGTCCATCGTTAACCAACTAGAGGAGATGTCCTCTTGAGGTTAAAAAATCGCAGTTTAACCAGCTAGAGATGTCCTCTTGGGGTTAAAAAATCGCAGTTTAACCAGCTAGAAAATATGTCCACTTGGCATTAAAAAATCGTTTAACCAGCTAGAGAAGATGTTTTCTTGGTTTAAAAAATTTGCAGTTTAACCAGCCAGCTGGAGAAGATTTCATCTTGGGGTTAAAAAATTGCAGTAGAGTCCGCTCAAACGGACAGCCATGTTAAAGTGGCTGCGAATATTACTTGGCAATATTACTATCCTTACTCGTCTAAAGATAAGAATAGAAAGTAGTCATTATATATGTAATGAGAGTTCAATTATATCCTTTCTTCACTTCTTTAAAAAAAAAAAACTATCATCTATTCTCATTCTCGTAATTAATACCTCGATTTCCTCACCATTCTGGTAAGAAAAAGAAAATCTGTCAATCTTGATCCTCTCAAATAATTTGAAATTCGGCAAAACACAGAGGAGATCCGACCAACATCGTAATGCATTTATATACGCCATTGGAATTTAAAGTTTTTTTCTTTTATATGCTCGTCATTTTCTTCGTTACTGCAAAAGAAATAGATAAAATACGATTCTGCTGTTGAATTATAATTAGTATTACCACGAAGTGGTTGAGTATGAGCTATTTTATCTCACTCGCAAAAAAATTGAAGCGGATGGATCAATCCGAACGATGGTATGTGCGTGCGCATGAACGCGCGTGCGTGAGGGTTAGTAGCGTGTCAGTGCATGCATATCATCATATCATTATATCTGCATGTATGTATAATCGTGTACATGTGTGTGTATGTGTGTGTGCGTGTGCGTGTATACACGCGTGTGTATATGAGTGTGCTTCTAACATGTGAACTGTATATAATTTTAGGTATTTGCATACATGTATGTATACTTATATATGTGAGTGTGTGTTTGTGCGTATGTGAGTGTCTGTGTGTGTGTGTGTGTGAGTGTGTGTGTGTGTGTGTGAGTGTGTGTGAGAGAGTGTGTGTGCGTGTGCGTGTGTGTGTGTACCTCCATTACTCCTATAATTCTCTTTCTGTCTTCCTTCTCTTCATCTCGCGTCCTATGACGTCAAATTTCTTAACGGTATTTTAATATTACCAGCGTTCCCTATCCACCTTTATTTTCAATATTTATATATACTCTTTTACGCTTTTACTTGTTTCAGTCTTTTGACTGTGGCCATGCTGGAGCACCGCCTTTAGTCGAGCAAATCGACCCCAGGACTTATTCTTTGGAAGCCTAGTACTTATTCTTTCGGTCTCTTTTGCCGAACCGCTAAGTTACGGGGACGTAAACACACCAGCATCGGTTGTCAAGCGATGTTCGGGGGACAAACACAGACATACAAACACATACACACATACATATATACATATACATATATACGACAGGCTTCTTTCAGTTTCCGTCTACCAAATCCACTCACAAGGCATTGGTCGGCCCGAGGCTATAGTAGAAGGCACTTGCCCAAGATGCCACGCAGTGGGACTGAACCCGGGACCATGTGGTTTGTAAGCAAGCTACTTACCACACAGCCATATATATATATATATATATATATATATATATATATATATATATATATATATATATATATATATATATATATATATATATATATATATATATATATATATATATATATATATATATATATATATATATATATATATATATATATATATATATATATATATATATATATATATATATATATATATATATATATATATATATATATATATATATATATATATATATATATATATATATATATATATATATATGAGAGTATTGTTGCTCGTTTGAAGCATTGTGTATTGTTTGTAAAGAATAAAAAGTCGTTTGAAGCATTGTGTATTGTTTGTAAAGAATAAAAAGTTTTGAATGGTACAACAATGCACTATAATACAAAAAATGGACTATATACCTGTTGTAATTTAGTTATCCATAGTCCAATGATATTTCGGAATACAATTCCTTCTTCAGATATTCTTATATAATTATAGCAGCGACTCCATCTAAGAATATCTGAAGAAGGAATTGTATTCTGAAATATCATCGGACTATGGATAACTAAATTACAACAAGTATATAGTCCATCTTTTGTATTATAGTGCATTGTTGTACTATTCAAAACTTTCTACTCTTTATATACATATATATACTATATATTATATATTGTAGTTTCTTACATCTGTAAAATGACTTATTGATGAGCACTGAAGTTTATAATCTCCTCCCTGATGAGATAGATGCATTTCTCCACATTACTCTTCCTCTCGGATTTATTTGAATGCGTCTATCGAAACATATGTTGGTGATATGGTGATATAAATGATTTGAGCGTTTGTCTCCATTTTCCAATATTCTTATGTTCTCCAAAACACGTCTTACTTCTCGGAATTAACACCTACGCAAGTGTGGTTACTAATTTCTTAGGCGCTTATTTGACATTTGGCTACCTTGTAACTGTTCCTCTGGATCTTCCTTGTAAATTGAACATATATATATATATATATATATATATATATATACACACACATGCGTGTGTATATGTGTGCGCTACTAATATGTGAAATGTATATGATAATAGGTATATGTATACTTGCATGTATACTTAGGTGTGTGTGTTTGTGTGTGCGTGTGTGTGTGCACGTGCGTGTCTTTATGCGCGTATATATATGTGAAGTGCAGTGTTTCTGTCACACATGATCATAAGCTTATACACGCACATGCACATCTATATATACATGCAGATATGTAGAGTATTTTATTCGTTGACATATTCTGCTATATGTACATATATCGCCCCACAGACAAACACAAATGCGCGCGCGCGCGCGCACACACACACACACACACACACATATGTATATGCGTAGTTACTTCCAAATGTACATATATATTTATATACAGAAATAGGTGAGCATTTCTATATCTACGCAAATACACACACATATAAACGTTCTCGCACACACACACCTGGACACACATATACACACGGACACACCAGTGCATATAGGTATATGCATAGTTACACTCAAATTTACATATACGTATACGTATATATATATACTCACAAACACACACACTGCTAGAGATAGATAGATAGATAGATAGATACATACATACATACATACATACATACATACATTCAGGCTTGCATGCATAAGCGTATTAGCATGTACACACACATTTACATACACAAACATTCACATGTTTTCATAGACATATACACATACAAACACAGAGACACACACATGTACACAAGAATACACTACACACGTCTCTTCTTCTTTCTTTTTATTTTATCCACACGAATAAATTGTGCTGTATAATGGCCAGAAAATAAAAATAAAACCGTCTGTTACCGTAATAACCTGAACTCTAACACACACACACACACACACACACTTATATACACAATGATGTGTTAGGAATATGAATTATTATATTGATGGCTTCTTTTCTTTCTTTGTTCATTTATTCGTTCGTAAGTGATCTGACTCTCAATGGCCGCCATTTATCTCTCTGTGGCATTATGTTAATTTTTCTCTCAATAACTCACTCATGCAGCTGCTCGAAGGCAACGTTTTTTAAGATCTACATGAAAGCAGGTTTTCAAATCTAATACTCACCTCTAATGATAACCATTCCAGTGTTGCGGTTTTGATCTACACAAGACTTATTTTTATACATATATATGTGTGTGTATAAGCGTAAATATATACGCATGTAAACATTTTCACCAGAGACAGTAAGTATATATAAATTATTAACTTGCATTTTGATCATGCCATTATTTTGATATCGACTGCATAATAATAATAATAATAATAATAATAATAATGATGATGATGATGATGATGATGATGATGATGATGATTATAATAATAATAATAATAATAATAATAATAATAATAATAATAATAATAATAATAATCCTTTCCACTGGGGGCACAACGCCTCAGATTCGTGGGGTGGGGACTAGTCGATTATATCCACCCCCATTGTTTCACTGGTACTTAATTTATCGACCCCTTCTTCTTTTCTTCTGTTATTATTATTATTATTATTATTATTATTATTATTATTATTATTATTATTATTATTATTATTGAGTGAGAGAGCAGTGCACGCCATCAAATATACGAAGCCCAGTATACCCATCATGACTACCCGTCTGATAAGGGTACACCAGACACATGCATCACAATCGTATGTGCGCGACATGGTGATCTCATATCAAGATAAACAGCGTATGACCTTGCAGGTGAGGCCCAGTTAGAATATTTTTTCAGGTCGAGTAGCCCATCCCGCTCAGAAGGTCCTTGAATAAGGATTTGTTTAAGGACGTTGAACGAAGCACTCATGTTTCCAAAGGTGAATTATCCAAGCCCGAAAGAATTTCTCTCAACACATGGCTATGATACTCCCCCACTACTTCTGCTCGTGAACAGAGATGCACATATCGTCAGCCACCAAAGGGCATGCTGAACTTCTTAGGATCAAATAACTGACAAGCAAATAACTAACAAGGTATTGAACAGAATATTTACTGTAGCCCATCTTTTATACCAAAACAAAACAATGTTCATAATAACACTTTCAATCAGATAAGATCAGAAACCATGAGAGCCATTGCTTGGTATTGCGTCAGATCATTATTATTATTATTATTATTATTATTATTATTATTATTATTATTATTATTATTATTATTATTATTACTATTGTCATTGTTGTTCTCAATACTGGGAATCTCAGCCTAGTTGTGGTTGAGTAGACCTATGCTATGTAAAGAGATGAATGACTAATCAAACGAACATCTCTTGCGCTCTGATTTCTTTTCATTTATTTATTTATTTAATCTTTTTTTGCAGGATTGGTGTTTCCATTACAAAGGTGAGCTTCCCTATTATTTTATTCTATTATACACCACCAGAGCATCCTTTTAAACGTACTCCGAGATTACCAACATCACAGCTCATCATTATTTTTTTTTTCTTATATGTGATTCCAGTTAGCACTTTCATATCATAAATCCCATACTCTGAGATCAATAATATTCTTTTGTTGATATTTTTTTTGTCTCGTCTAGGCTGCAGTTTTAGGTGAGAAGAAGCAATTGGATTTGGGACATATCTAAATATGTGTGAGTGTGTGTATGTGTGCGTGTGCGTGCGTTTGATGTGTGTGTATATAAACGGACATATCGATATAAGTGTATATATATATATATATATATATATATATATATATATATATATATATATATATTGCACATAGATATGTATATACATATACAAGCATATATATGTGTGTATATATATATATATATGATTAGAAATTAAAGTGATAAGGGAATCAGAAATAATTTCATGAACTTCAATTAGCTTGCAGTTGTTTCTGCTATAAGATGTAATGCACGCATAGTTGAGTGTTTGTGTACCACCCAATAGGTTCAGTAGAGCTTCAAATATGAAGTGCAATTTTATTTGGGTAAGCATTTACATTTATACATATACACAGAAAGTCATTACCGTCGAAAAAGCATAAACATATGTAGGAAATGAAGTAAGGAATTTGAGGGGCAGAAAAAGTAAATGAAGATAAACGTATAGAGATAAGTGTATGAAGAACACACCTATGTAAAGAAGTAAAAAAGAAAGCGTGTAAAACTACTGCTGGGAATGGAGATAGATAAGGACAGACAGAATCGAAGCTAATGCGTGAAAGAGAAACAGAAGGTGCTCATGAGTGCCATAAAGATTTTTTCTACATAAGGATCCAAGACACAATGGCAACTCCGCTAGGAGAAACCGCTGGGCTGATATGGTGTTTTAAAACTTTTTACCATGAGAGAATTTTTTTCTCCACAGTAACTGCAGTGAGTTTGCCTTTCAAAGTTAAAATATGTCACAAATATATTTTAAGGAACTTAAAGTTCGTTTATTCCCAATCCTTGTTCGGTACCGATGCTGCTATATTTATCCCGGCCAGGTGCTCCACTAGCGCAACTAATAATGTCGACTGTGTTTTAGTTAAAGCTACGGTTATTTTTATTTTCTATTTACCATTGAGCTAGAAACGCGCATCTGAGAATCCGCTAGAGGGAAGCACTGGGCAGATATGGCAGATAAGAGAGAGTTTTTTTTCTCCATGGTAAGTGCTGTGAATTTGCCTTTAAATGCTAAAATATGTCACAGACATTTTAATTAACCTAAAGTTCATATATGCATATATACATATGTGTGTGTGGGTGTTCTGTGTTCTCACACAACACAGTTGGAGATAAAGATTACTTTCTGACATTCATACTGACTCTGTCGCAATTAATTATATAAATACAAGACGAACTTCCACACAGTTTCCGTCTACAAAATTGACTCACAAAGCATCGGTCGGCCTGATACTACAGTAGAAGACTTTTCCCCCAAGGTGCCGCACAGCAGAATTGAACATGAAACCACATGATTTCACAGCGAGATTCTTAACCACATAGCCATGTCTACATCAACTGAAGATTTTCCTTACTCTTCCGAACACAAAAACGATGTAGGCCGTTGGTTGTTTCTTTCTTAGAGTGAAATTAGTTCAGCTTTCCATACATTACTCATATCTTTTATCTCTGTAACTCCCTCCAGTAACACCGAACGGTGTTCAATATTCATCATTGCACTTAATGTAAATTGAATCACAGTAAAATCATAAAACTGACTCCGTCACGATTCGCTTAAGGCTACCTATTTTTTTTTCCAATCGATTTCCCATCAAATGATTTCTTCACGAAGCACAAAACCATGCAATTTGGAAAAAGGGCAGTCAATTTTATCTATCACAGTACTTGTATTTACTGCGAGAGATTTTATCCATTTTGGAAGGTGGCAGCAAATCTTAACCCATTATCTATTTATTTATTTATTTATTTATTTATTTATTTATTCTTTACATGTTTCAGTTTAGTTATTAGGATGCGGCCAGGCTGAGGCACGGCCTTGAAGAATTTCAGTCGAATGAATCGACACCAGTAATTTATTTTTTTTCCTGAATCGTAGTACTCATTCTATCGGCCACTTTTGGTGAACCGCTAAGTTACTGGGACATAAACGCCCTGAGACCGGTGATGGGGAACAACCACAAATGCAAAGACATACACACGTACACACACGCACACACACTCACTCGCACACACACACACACACACACACACACACACACACACACACACACACAAATATATGTATAGATATATATTACGTATATAATATATATGTGCGTGTGTGTTCGTGTGTGTGTGTGTGTGTGTGTAAAAGAAGAGTGTATAATTGTGAATAAATCACAATTATAACGGAGGGGGTTGTAAATTCCCTTACATGTCTAGAAATAGCAGTCAAAACCGCCATAAAGCCACTATAACCGCTTATATTATATCTCTTCAACAGTAAAAGCTGTCAGCGGGCGACATGACATAAAATTCAAATAAAAGTAAAAGGCTAGTCCCCTTTTACAATTTCGAAGTTAGGGACCAAAAGACATTCCTGTAGATACAAATTAACACAAAAAAACATACCTTGGAGGTTAACATGTGTCCCGACCGGCAAGAATAAAGTGTCAACATTTATCTACACATTCAAATTGTGAATTTGAACGTCGTGCACAGCGTTTATAAGAAAGGACCAGCAAAACGAGCCACGGCGAAAAACTGGATATGAGTGAAAATTAGATGAATAAAGTTTTTGATTGCAGGTTCTGGCCATTGATATATTTGTAAATAATTTTGAATTGTTTCACAAGGCCTGAAATTCGGGGCAGGGGACTAGTCGATGAAGTCGACTCAACTGGCATTTATTTTAACGACCGCGAAAGATTGAAAAGCAAAGTAGAACCCGGTGGCGCTTGAACTCAAAACCCAAAGGCGGACGAAATGTCGCTAAGCATTTTAATCGGCGTGCTAACGATAATGGTGACGGTAATGATGATGATGAGGAGGAGGAGGGGGAGGAGGATAGTGACGCGATGGCGGTTGTAGTAGTAGTAGTAGTAGTAGTAGTAGTAGTAGTCAAGTTGATTTTAAGGATTAAGGGGAGGGGGCGGATATTTGTATATAAATTCATATAATTAACATTGTATCAATCTTTCTAAATTTTCAGCACAATACTCATTAGAAGACATAACAATATCAATAACAATAATAATAATTACAATAATAATAATAATGATGATGTTGACAATGATGATGATAATGATAACATACATTGAAATATGTAAGAAAAGAAAAATGAAAAAATATGTAATTTAATTAACACGAAGAAACCGGTTTTAGAAAAGATTTTAGTTTTGTCATAGACAACATACTAATGTATTGAATGTAATTCAAATACATACATACATACATATGCATATATATATATATATATATGTGTGTGTGTGTGTGTGTGTGTGTGTGTGTGTGTATGTGTGTGTGTGTGGGGGTGTGTGTGTGTGTGTGGGGGTGGGTGGGTGTATACATACATATATAAATATATACATAAATATCTATACATATATACATGTATATATATATATATATATATATATATATATATATAT
>NC_142933.1:107794289-107809454 GCF_046866305.1 Octopus bimaculoides
AGAGAGAGAGAAAGATAGAGAGAGAGAAAGAGAGAGAGAGAGAAAGAGAGAGAGAAAGAGAGAGAGAGACGCAGTAAAACAAAAGAGGGAAATAATGACAGGCAGAGAAAAGAGAGTCAATATATTTTAAAAGGGAGATAAAAAAAATGGTGGGGGGGGGGACAAAAAGAAAGCATAAAGGTAGACAGTATATTTAAACAGAGAGAGGGTCGATGGTCAGAGAAGAGAAATAGAGGCAGGAAACTTAAAGAGAGAGAAAGAGAATAATCTTTAACTGGGAGAGAGAGGGTGAGAGAGACAAAGAAGAGAGACAGTAGTGAGAAAATTAAAGCTAGAGAAGCAGTTTTGGTCGAAGTTCAGCGTTGTAGATCAGGTCTAGGTCATGTCCACCTCCTCAGTATATGTTAGTATACGTTAGACTATGTTAGTATATGTTAGGGCGAACTTCAATCTAACACCCGATTACTGACATTGAATAAATTAACTATTGAACTGTGGTGTTCAAAGAATCGTTTCACTGGAAGCTACTTATTGAATATTGGGAATTGATTAATGATTTATCGTTTAGTATACGACAGGTACTCATGTTATCGACCCGGGTAAATGAAAAACATTTTAGGCACCTGCTGAAATCAAACAGAAAACAGGGAGTAAACATAGTTCTTTCTAGAAATAGCAGCGAAGTCTCCCTTAAACCATATCCTATTGTTTTAAATAAGAAATGAACACCAGAGATGATATAATAATTCTCTTTAAAATGCTTGGCTTTCTACTCCGAATCCCCGGTCTGATTCTTTCGCTTCTCAGTGTCTACAAACGGAGTGGAGTGCAACACAGGGATTGAGAGCCGACATCTGATGTTGAACGCATTTCACCAATGGTTTCTTCACAGAATACCCAAGGGACTGAATCACAAGCGCTGAAGTCTTAAGAAGAATCAGTGTGAGGTGTCTGCAGAAGATTGTGGCAGAAAGAAGAGTGAGAATAGCAAGTCATGTATTTCCGACTGCCAGAAAGACGAATACTCAAAACATCTCTGAAATGTGTACCAACAAAGGGACGAAGAAACAAATGGAGGCCCAAGAAGACATGGTGTGTTATCTTCAAAAAAATCCTTAAGTGACTTTGCATCACCTGGGTAGATGCAAGCGACTCTGCTCAAAAGCAGAATGATTGCAGACGTTTTGCTGCTCTATGTACGGCACTAACGGTGTACCAACCGGTTTCAGGGGAAATCATACAAAACTGAACATGCAAAGATTTTGAAAACAACACTACCACTTCACCGCACGATCTGCATCAGGTAAAATATTGCATTTACCTTTTTGCCATCGAAGATAGACTTGTGTTAGGGCTTGTGCGCGCTCTGGAAATTCTGGACTCGATGATGGCGACCGGATCTATGTCTATTAATTTAAAATAACTGAACAAGTAACATTCTTCCTAAGCTGATATAAGGAGCTTGCATTTATACATCTTAATAAGGTACAGTACGTTGGTTAGAAATTGATAGAGGTCATTTAATTTACTTTGGAGGGCGATTTGTAAATGGGCATCCAGATGAGGGGGGGTTAATTTTTTGAAAGACCCCTAAAAAGTAGTTTTGGTCTCTCTAGTTCGGAATAGTTCGATTTCATATCAGAACTTATTCTTTCGTGTCATGTCGACATATAATGAAGTCTCCAGCAAAAATCGCTTTGTCGATGTTACAGGGGCAAAATCCCGAAGGCCTTCTCGTGTGATCGGTATTTTTGGGCGGGGGAGGAGACAATGAATCCATATTTTTAAATATTTATAACTGTAAAACTGACCGAGAATTATTCTTGCTAGACTGTTGCAGCCGTCGCTGTTGTTATTGTTGTAGTCGGTGGTTGTGGTGGTATTGTGCTTGTTGTTGTTAGTGCTGTAGATATTATTGCTTTTGTCATCTATTTTGTTTTTGCTGCAGTTGTTGATGGTATTGTATGTATTCCAGTTGTTTTTGTTGTTGCTCGTCTGTCCCCATTTAGTGTTGTTATTGTAGTTGTCGCTGATGTATTTGCTATCAATAAATGTTTCACATTTAGTGTTATTTTTGCTATGCAGCATGCAGTCACTATTACCCAAAGTGCCTTTGCCCCTCCGCAAAGGAATCTGTCATGGTGGTGATGGTTGTGTTTCCAGCTAATAAAAGCAGACAGCCACTGTCAGTGAAAGCAACGGCTACGTTTTCGCTGACTAAACAAAATTCTAAGAGTAGACGACAGCTTCAACGTTACGTCAACTACATTTATCATGGCGCTCTTCCATCGCTCCTCACTCTCTTCAAACATCACTTCTATTGACATTTTTCATTCCAAATGAAATGGTTTTAGCTGGCAGCAGGTGATTCAGAAAGATGACTTTCGTTCACCTAATTACTGCAGACATTAAGAGTTTACAAACACAACTTTTTCACTAGAATGTCTGAAACATTATTAGAGATATAGTTATAGGTATGGCTATGTGGTTAAGAAGTTCCATTTGAAACCACGCAGTTTCGGGTTCAGCCCCATCGTGAAGCACCTCGGGCAAGTGTCCTCTATTGTAGCTCCGGCACGACCAATGTTTTAAGAGTGATTTTAGTGGACGGAAACTACTTGAAGAATTTTTATTCGAATGAAGCGACCTCGGTACTTATTTCTTTATTCTTTCTTTTTAAAGCCTGGTACTTAATCTATCTCTTTGCTGGACCGCTAAGTTACCATGACGTAAACACACCAAAACCGGTTATCAAGCGGTGACTGGGGACAAACACACACACATGCATATATTTATATGCGACGAAAACTGAAAGAAGCCTGCTGTATATATTAGTGGATGACGCTCCAGCTTTATCAACAGTGCAAAAATCGGAAGTTGAATTTAGAAGGGGAACAGAAAGTCTTGAAGATGACCCAATGTCCTGACGTCCTGCAACTGCCATCAACGAGGAATACCTTGATTGTGTTCACCATGTAGCGACAGGTGACAGGTGATTAACTATAAATCAAATAGCCAATGCTATTAGCATATCCAGTGAGAGAATTAAAATTATTCTGCATAATGAACTTAGAAGGTTTTAGCTCGGTGAGTACCGCATCTTTTGATACCTAATGGAAAGTGCACCGGGCTGATCACATCACAGAATGATATGACGTTGTTAAGGGTAGATCCAATTGGTTTCCTTGTACGTTTCCTAATCCAGGATGAGTTATGGCTTCATCCCATTGAGCCAGAGACAAGGAGACACTCCATGCAATGGAAACACCCCTCCTACTCTACTCCAAACAAAGCTAAGGTCGTTTCATCTGCAAGGAAGGTGATGGACTAATTTTGGAGGGGGAGTTCAGAAGGCATTGTGTTTATTGGCTATTTTCAAAAGGGCCACACCACTAATTGAGAGTAGTATGCCAAGTTGCTGAGGCAGTTATGAAATGCTATCAAAACCAAACACACAGAAAAACTAGCGAAATTGGTCTTCTTTCATTACGAGAATACTCCAGTACATAAGTCCTTGCTTTCGATGTCTGTTGTGCGTAACTGTGGCTTTGAACTGGTTGATCACCTTCCATCTTCTCCTTATTTGGCCCCATCTGAATATCATCTGTTCTCTCAACATGAAAAAGCACTTCATTGGGACCCAGAATAGTAGCGATGAATACGTTGTATCTGCTGTTGATGACTCCTTTCACCAACAAGATAAAAAAGCTTCATCACCAAACCGGATCCAAGCACTGCAGCACCGATCGAAGAAGTATGTTAACCGCCAGCGAGACTATGGGGAATAACAAACTTCATTTGGTCCCATTCCACGAGAGTATCTTAGTCAGCCTTATGAACCTTGCAGCCGATCCGCGTATGTATTCTTTTAATATTTTACTTCTTTCAGTCATTTGGCTGCGACCATGCTGGAGCACCGCCTTTAGTCGACAAAATCAACCCCAGGATTTATTCTTTGTAAGCCTAGTACTTATTCTATCGGTCTCTTTTGCCGAACCGCTAGATAACGGGGACATAAACACGCCAACATCGGTTGTCAAGCGATGGCGGGGGTACAAACACACACACACACACACACACACACACACACACACACATATATATATATATATATATATATACATTTACAATGAACTTCTTTTATTTTCCGTCTACCAAATCCACTTAGAGCGCTTTGGTCGGCCCAAGGCTATAGTAGAAGACATTTGCCTAAGGTGCCACGCAGTGGAACTGAACCCGCAACCAGGTGGTTGGGAACTAAGCGTTTTACAATATAGGCCGTTACGAGATAAGTAACCGAAATATTGCGCAATGCATTTACACATATTAAGAAATGGTGGATCACAAATAAACTCACAACATTTACAAAAATATGCAGGCGTGGCTCTGTGGTAAGTAGCTTGCTTACCAGCCACATGGTTCCGAGTTCAGTCCCACTGCGTGGCACCTTGAGCAAGTGTCTTCCACTATAGCCTCGGGCCGACCAAAGCCTACTCAGTGGATTTAGTAGACGGAAAATGAAGAACCCTGTCGTATGTATATATATACATACCTATATATATAATTGTACATATGTGTGTGTGTGTGTATGTATGTGTTTGTCACTCGACCATCGCTTGACAACCGATGTTGGTGTGTTTACGTCCCCTTAACTTAGCGGTTCGGCAGAAGCGCCCGATAAAATAAGTATTAGGCTTACAAAGAATACGTTCTGGGGTCGATTTGTACGACTAAAGGTGGTGCTCGAGCATGACCACAGTCAAATGACTGAAACAGGTAAAGAATAAAAATAAAAGAATATATAATGTATGTATACATGTATATATGCATGCGTGCTTGTTTGTGTGCGTGTGTGTGTGCGAGTATATATATGTGTGTGTATGTATGTATTTATATATATATATGTATGTCTGTATATATATTATATATATATGTATATATATATATGTATACATATATATATGTATGTCTGTATATATTCTATATATATATATATATATATATATATATATATATATATATATATATATATATACATATATATATATAATATATATATTATATATATATATATATAATATATATATTTATATTATATATATATATTATATATATATATGTATACACATATATATATGTATGTATGTATATGTATATATATATATATATATATATATATATATATATATATATATATATATATATATATATATATATATATATATATATATACATATTATACATACATATTATATGCATATATATATATATATATTGCTTTTCATCATGTAACCTCGTGGGCATCGGTACCATTTTCCTCTTTCTCCGTTCTTCCATTCTCCGAACTTTCCATCTTTCCGACGAAGGGCTACGCCCGAAACGTCATACACTCTCTCTTTCCTTTCCTGAGCGTCCAATAATACTATCCATATCACGTCCTCACTTTGTTGTTTTTTTGTTTTTTTGTTATTGTTTTTTTGAACTATATATATATATATATATATATGCATGTATTTACATATATACATGTTTAGATAGATAGATAGATAGATAGATAGATAGATAGATAGATAGATAGATAGATAGATAGATAGATAGGCATAAATGAAGAGAAAAAGAGCAAAATAAGAAATCTAACAATAATCTGATAAAAAAAAAAGACCACCATGTATACTCGATTACATCAAACGATATTATTCAAATTTCTAAAGTTTCCTAAATGACATTTGCCCTACTTTCTCCGGTAACTTGATTTTCTGCCTGATATTTAATACATCAACTGTCATAAAGATAAAACAGAATCAGATACACATTGTGTGAAACAATTGTATTAGTTGATGATTAACATTATTTTTATCTCGTTGTCTTATGTCTACAGATAGAAGCAACGAATCAGCATATACTGGTTAGCGTATCTTAGTGGGCCTCCGTCGGTTATGACGATCAAGGAGCTCCAGTTGATCCGATCATCGGAACAGCCTGCTCGTGAAATAGACGCGCAAGTGGCCGAGTATTTCATAGGTAGGCCTACTTTTAACGTAGTTTTAAGAGGTGATCCGCGTGCAGCGTATACGTGACATGGTTGGCCCTTTGAAACACTTGTACAACTCACTTTTCCCAGTTGCGTGAGCCGGAGCAACATAAAATAAAGTGTCTTGCTCAGGGACAGAACTCGTGGCTGGGTATCGAGCTCGGTACTTTACGAGCAAAAGCCACAAACCCTAACCACGAAACCACGTTACAATGAGTTGGATTCCGTTGAAAGTACCCAAGGACAAGCGTGTGTGAAACCTTGGGACAGATTATATCAAGGACATTTTCAAGTTTTAACATACATACATACATACATACATACATACATACATACATACATACATACACTCTCACGTCCCCCACCCCCACCCCAGAAATAGTAGTTGGAGGAGATGGATGAATATGAGAAAATCAGTGAAAAAGAGAATACCTACGTTGAACTATTGAGAAATTTGCACTTACTTTATACAGATTACAAGTTCAGCTTTATACCTGTAATTATTGGGGCTCTGGGATATGTAACACACTGCTTAAAAGCCAATCTTGAGAAATTGGGCTTTTCAAAACCAGAAAGGAGAAGGCTAATTCGAAGACTCCAGATCCAATCCATCACTGGAACTGTAAAAATCTGTAAAACTTTCCAGAAGTTTATCATTTAAATATATATGAGCATGTCTAGATATGCAACTATATGCATGAGAATAAAGCAAAAATACAAATCTGCACACATACATACATACATACATACAAAAATACCCTGTTGTTGACGTTGAAATTCTTATGACGGAGCATTGGATCTAGGTTAGAAACCGGTTCTTACTCTATTGACAAGAAATCTTGGAATAAACTGCATAATGACATACATACATAAGACAAACACACACACACATACATATAAACATCCATCCATCCATACATACATACATACATACATACATACATACATACACACATACATACAAAAATACCGTTGTTGATGTTGAAATCCCAATGAAGGAGCCTTGGTTGTGGGCTGGAAGCCGGCTCTTTTTCTATTGGCAAGAAATCTTGACAGAAAACTGAACAATGCCATACATATATGTACACACACACACACACACATATTTTACCGACCTTCGACAATTAGAAGAGTTTATAGTTTTTCGATAAGGAGTTGTTTGCTCTTCGTTGTACAACTCTCTTTTCTGGAGTAACAAATGTTGTTTGGGATCTCACTCTGAGCTTTTGTCCCCAAGTCACCAATCGATCGACAAAGACTATCACAAACACCACACACACAAATTACATTATTTGGATGAATATGATTACGAGCATAGCTTATTAAACTAGCACGGATGTATATAGCTATGTATTTATATATGTATGTATATCAATTTCTGAACAGGTTATGCATGATTTACAATCCAAGATGAATCAAACAAAAATGTAATCGGTAAAGCGTAAAAAAAAAAGAAGAGTAATAACAAATAACAAATAGGTTCGGTCATTTTTCTAAACCATATATTTCCTGGGAGAAATGGAAGAAAATTTGGAGAGGAAACACGAAGAAAATTTGAAATTTCATATATTTAAGGAAAACTAAATTGGATTTACTACGATTTTTTAGGCGCGTTTAAGCTACTGTATGCGCGCACGATAGATACATTTCTTTTATTAGCCACACAGGGCTCAACGAAGATGGGACAAATACAATGTAGAGCTTTTCTTTTTGGGAGGGGGAAGGAAGGAAAAAAAAAAAAAAAAAAAAAATTGGTGGTGTCGATCAAAAGGGATCGTAGGAAGGGAAGAAGGGGCAGTTCGATCAAAAGGGATCGAAAAAAAAAGAAAAGGAAAGGCCGATCAATAGGGATCGTGTATCACACAGTAATGTTCTCGTGTAAAAAGAGGGGAGGACAGTTTAGGTTTAGCCGTGGAAGGAAAAGCCCACGGAAAAGACCACGGTAACCTTGGTCAATATTCTCATTGAAGAAACTATAACAGTAAGTGACTCTCTTTTGCCTTTTTGTTTTATTTTTTTTTTTTCTTGTTCATAGGGTTATGCTCAAGATGGCTCCGTCGTTCACACGTGCCATCCTTGCTACATTCACCCATCTTTTTTTGAAGCATTCACTAGACAAGACTTCCCTTTCTACTCTCAACTTCCTCTTCAGGTGATACTTGAAGAAGTTGATGAGAGATTGCCCAGAGAGGAAAGTCTTTGTCTCTAGACCTTTCAGACGCGTCCACCATACACATTCTTTCGCCATAGCCACAAGTACGATGAAAATAGCTCTTCCTTCCCGTTTAAAGGAAGGAGGCGCGACAATATTCACGATAGACTCGGCTGATAGACCGACTCGTCCCACACGCGATAGCAGTTGTTCGACGTAAGCCCACAGCTCGGAAATGGTGGGACACTGTACGAGTGCGTGCAGAACGGTTTCGTCGCTCTGCCGGCATCTCGGACAGGTCGGCCCCGTGTTTCTCGAGCCATGCCTGTAGAGCTTATCCCGAACGGGTAGTGCTTCTCGATAGCACTGCCAGGCCAGGGATCTCTGGAAGTTGTCCATAGGTCCCGGCCCGAAGGTCGTCTTAAACAGGCGGGTCAGGTATTCCTCGTCGACGCCCAGGTTCGCCCCGAGATCGTCGTCGTACCTTCCCTCCACTAATCCACTATAGAATGCGTTAGTTGTGATGCAGTCGCTCAAGGTTGACCCGGGTTGTTGGAGTTGCCGAAGAGCAGCGCGACACTCGCGGTGCCATTCGCCCTTCCTCGGCCTCTTCTTGATCCATGACTGCAGTTCGGTCATGGAGACGAGCTGCGGGAAAGCGCGCCGCACAAACGGTGACCACACCTGTTCACCGCTGTCTACGTAGAGCCGGAGATGTCGCAGTCTCAGCGCGTGTCTGCGCATCATCAACCACGGCATGCCCAGTCCTCCTTTTAACGGGTGCTGGCAGCAAACGGATCGCCTAACCATCGGAACGCTTCCTTTCCACAAGAAGCGGAAGAGGATGCGCTCCAGTTTGGTGATGGTAGGGTCGGGACAAGGAACGACGGTCAGGCGGTAGTAGATGACGGACGCGATGTACGTGTTCGCCACCTCCGCCCGACCTTTCAGGGAAAGCTTCCTCTCGGCCCATTGCCGGGCTAGAGTGGCCAGCCTTCTCGTTATCTCGTCCCAGTTCTTCTCCGTTTGGAGGTCTGGACCAAACCAGACCCCGAGCATCTCAACCGGACCGTCAGTCCAACGTCCCACGACGGAGGCGCTACTTGACGGCATGGGGTTGCTTCTCCAGGTGCCGAGCCGCAAGCCCACTGACTTATCCCGGTTGATTTTTGCTCCCGTTACCGCTTCGTAGTCTCTCAGTGTCTCGCCGACAAGCTCGATGTGCTTTTGGCTAGACACTATGACGGTGACGTCGTCCGCGTATGCCGACACGCTCGTCCCGCATCCCAACTCTCGCGGGATGCCCCTCAGCGTCGCCAGCTTCCGCAGTAGTGGCTCGAGAGTCAACACGTACAGAAGCGACGAGAGGGGGCATCCCTGACGGACCGAACGTGCAATGTCGAAGGGTCTTGATAGATGCCCATTGACGCGAACTACCGAACGGATGCCTCTGTACAAGGCAGCCATCCAGCCGCGGAAAATGGGACCGAAGCCGGCTGCTATGAGGACAGCCTCCAAGTATTGATGGTCTACCCTATCGAAAGCTTTCGATTGATCTAAATTGATCAGGGCCCCACCCATGCCAGGTTCCTTAACTACCCTCTCTATGATGTAGCGCATCAGATGGAGGTTGTCATGGATGCTCCTGCCCGGCACCGCGCACGTTTGCGCCTTGCCGATCAGTTTCTCGATGACAAGCGCCAACCGCTTGGCTAACACCTTGGCCAAAATTTTCAAGTCTGCATTGAGCAGAGTGATGGGCCTAAAGTTATCTATGACGTCCCCCTTGTTTGGATCTTTCTTCAGCAGCGTTACGGCTCCTCGACTCACAAAACCGGGAATGCTCCCGTTTTGCTGCCAGTTGCAGTACACCGCCACCAAGACGTCTCCAAACAAGTCTGGCTTACAGTTGTAAAGCTCGTAGGGCAGACCATCCAAACCCGGAGATTTGTCCCTCGAGCATCCCGCCATCGCGTCCCTCACTTCCGCCGCCGTGATGGCACCTTCGCAGCACTCCGCCTCTCTTGCCGAGAGTCGTGGCAGGCTGTGCAGGTAGGCACTGAAGTCCACCCTGCGTTCTCGCTCGCCATTCGTCCCAAACAGTCGAGCAAAGTGCCGCTGAAAGGCCTCACACATTTTGCTTGGCTCGAGCAGTTCGCGCCCCTGTTCGTCCACCAGAGACCGAATGGTGGCTTTGTTGCCCTGTTGCGCCTCCGCCACCCGGGCCTCTCGTGCGGCTCCAACACCTTCGTTTCTTAGAGCACGCATCCTAGCCCTGACAACGCACCCTTCGTGTTTGGCGTTGAAGTGTTGGTCAAGGGCCAACCTCGCCGCCAAAACGTCGGATGCGATGCCACTTCTAATTGCCTCTTCTAGCTTCTTAACTAGTTCACCCTCTACTCTGTTTCTGTCTATGGCTAGTGCTTTGCTATACCTAACCGCTTCCGCTTTTATTGCTCTCTTGAGGGCAAACCACCATTTGTTATTGATGATGGCTCCTGTCAAAGCCCTCTTTACTAACGTGCTAATCCGGTCTCTGAAAACTGGTCTCGACGGGAAAGACGCGTTTAGTTTCCAGTAACCGGAGCCCTGCCTATGTGTCTTATCTAAGTCTAGCGTACACGTCACAAGTTTGTGATCCGTGTAGCTGACTATGTGAAATTGTGGACACCCTATGCTATCTCTATCTACTCTCCTACACAGTATTCTATCTAGATACGATCTCGACGACCCGATAGATAGATAGACATATAGATAGATAGATAGATAGATAGATAGATAGATAGATAGATAGATAGACAGGCATCTGTAAGAGTAAAAGGAGAGACAAAACGAAGTATAGATAGACCCGGATATATACATATATATATATATATATATATATATATATATATATATATATGTGTGTGTGTGTGTGTGTGTGTGTGTGTGTGTGTGTGTGTGTGTGTGTGTGTGTGGAATAATCTCTTGCTTTCCTCCTCTCTCTCCTATATATATATAGATAGATGGATATGTATATACATCCCCCATTTATATATATACATATCCATACGTATATATGTATGTGTATATATATATATATTATATGTGTGTGAGTGTGTGTGTGTGTGTGTGTGTGTGTGTGTGTGTGTGTGTCTTTATCTGTTTGTTTCACACCACCACTTCACAATCGGTATTGATGTGTTTACGTCTCCATAATCTAGCGGTTCAGCAAGGTGGGATAGAATAAGTAGCAAGCTTTAAAAAATAACAAGTGCGGTTGAATCATTCGACAAAAAATTCTTCAAGGCGTGTATATATATATGTGTGTGCGTGTGTGTGTATATAAATATATATATAAATTTGTAAACGAACCCAAATAATATGGAGAAGAGCGACACACATTTTTAAAAAATAATAACTATAACTATATATTATTTATGTAATAATATATGCTCCATTTAAAGCGATTAAACCCAAGTAACTGAGTGAAAAATGATGGGCCGAACCAAGGGGAATTCAACATGATATCAATGCTTACATTGTTTCGTCGTATGCACCGAATTCAGCCGCATAACCCATACATATATGTAACCTCGTGGGCATCGGTACCATTTTCCTCTTTCTCCGTTTTTCCATTCTCCGAACTTTCCATCTTTCCGACGAAGGGCTACGCCCGAAACGTCATACACTCTCTCTTTCCCTTCCCGAGCGTCCAATAACACTATCCGTATCACGTCCTCACTTTGTTGTTTTTTGTTATTGTTTTTTTGTGTTTTTTTTAACCTATATATATATATATATATATATATATATATATATATATATATATATATATATGTATGTATGTATGTATGTATGTATGTATGTATGTATGTATACATATGTGTGTGTGTGTGTGTGTGTGTGTGTGTGTGTGTGTGTGTGTGTGTGTGTGTTTGTGTATGTATGTGAATCGTCGGCGAATTTTTTCCTCCGTCTTCCTTTTGTATGAGACTCTCCAGTTTCTGAAGAAGATCTTTGCTCGAAACGTAAAACCACATTTCTTTCCTTCCCTGAGCGTCTGCTAATACTTTACTTGTACCACGTCCTCGCATTGTTGTTTTTTGTGTTTGTTCTTTGTTTTTCTTGGGGATTTACTATATATATATATATATATATATATATATATATAGATATGCAGGGCAGGGAATCGTCAATTAGTAATAAAATTAATAATTAACAATTTTGCCGTCAATCCCTATATATATATATATATATATACAGATAGATAGATAGATAGATAGATAGATAGATAGATAGATATGGTGAATGGTGAGAAAGCGCCAAGTTATCTAACTTTGGCATTCGTATTCCTACGCTTTTTTTTTTCACAACAGCTGAATATCTTTAATTCGCGTTTTTTTTTTTTGTTTTTTTTTTTTGTATTTTTTCTTTTTTTTTTTTGTGAATTTGAAAAGAGGAAATTTATTTCTGTCGAAAATCTTCAAAATATAAACTGTTCACGTATTTGCTAAACATCTATATAATCCCACATCCATACTTTGTTGCGGAATTAATCATAAAATAGTGAAGTGTTCTGAACTGTCAAACTTATCTTTCTACAATTCACAGACGCAGACATGTCTGTGTGGTAAGAGGTTTGCCTTCCAATCAAATGATTTTGGGTTTAGTCCCACTGCATGGCACCTGGGGCAGGGACCTTCTACTACCTGGACTGGCTAAAAGCTTGTGAGTGGATTGAGAACACCGAAATTAAAAAGTCATCGTGTGTGTATGTGTATATATATATATATATATGAGTGTGTGCATATATATATATATATATATATATATATATATATATATATATATATAAATATATACATAGTTAAGGGATCAGCAACAGTTGCTTCACCACATTCCGAAGTTCAGAAATAGCAGCCAAAGTGCTAAACCTCCAACAGATAGCAGTACTTGTAACTCACAAAGGCAAAGCAAGAAGAAAAAACAACGAAACTAACCAGTCTTAGTTAACCATAGAGGCGTTTCTGGATTAGAATGGTAAAAACCTTCATTTCCGTCTCCTTTACCCTTTTATTTGTACATATATATATATATATATATATATATATATATAGAGAGAGAGAGAGAGAGAGAGAGAGAGGAGAGAGAGAGAGAGAGAGAGAGAGAGAGAGGCGAGAGAGAGAGAGAGAGAGAGAGAGAGAGGGAGAGAGAGGAGGGATAAAACTTACTTGGAAAAGGATGCGTGGCGTTCGATCATATGATAATATAAATAATATATAAATAATGCATATATATACATATATGTACATACTTACATATATATATGTATATATACATGCATATATGGGTACAGGACATCAAAAAGCGTGAACAGAATGAGAAACGAGAACATAAAGAATTGAAAAACATAGAAAACGAACTTTATTTCGAACAACGAAATAAACAGAGAAACGAGATATGCAACATAAAGAACATTCCCTCCATCAGTTGTTCCCTGTTTTATTATCTACTCCGCGTTTCGAAGGTAAGGACAAGACGCGACTTCGTTAAAACAGTCCTTTCCGCAAAGTAAATTAAATAAAATTTGGGATTTTTTTGCGGAGGGCTAAAGTGGTAATAAAAACAGGACAGTGAGAACAAGATATTAAAAACAAACGGTGAGGGCTGTTAAGCCAAGGCGATGTAAAAAATTAGGAACGCTAGAAAAAACGAGCTATGAGAAGAGACAGGTAAAAGCACGTCTTGTCTTTACGAAGAAAGTAGAAGAAAGAGAAAATGGCTGTTAGTCACGTGTGATCAACGAGAGTCAAGGAGGAAGAGTGAGAGAGAGGGAACGGTGAAGGGGAGAGGAGAAGAATAGGGAAAGGGTGGGAGAGAAAAACGGAAGGGAAGAACAAGAGAGGGAGATAGACAGAAAAGAGATAGGATAAGAGTGTGCATATATATATATGTATATATATATATATATATATATATATATATGTGTGTGTGTGTGTGTGTGTGTGTGTGTGTGTGTGTGTGTGTGTGTGTGTGTGTGTGTGTGTATGTATGTATGTATCTATATATATATATATATATAATATATATATATATATATATATATATATATATATATATATATACTAGCAGAAATACCCGGCGTTGCCCGGGTTAAAGAGAATAATGAAGTCTAAAAACGCCGTCTAGACTACGCATCATCTTTATATATAGAGATGTATATACACACACGCACCCAAACACACGTATATATATGTATATCAATATAAATATATGAAAGTCAATGAAGTTTCGTAAAAGGATGTGATCATGTACATACTTTCTTGCTGTTGTGATTATAACACCTCATTGTAAACTATGTTCCTTGTTTTCCCTTGTGGAGCATATACAAATAGGTTTTTTGTTGCTGCCCACTCTTGAGCAGCCAACATACAGTTGTCCATGTGAGAAGCAGGGCTCTTCCAAGAGAAGACCAGCTACAGACAGTGTTTGACCCTGATATTTGTTTATGGACATGGCAAAAGTCACACGAAGGGGGAATTGTAGTCTTCTGAATGTAAAAGGAATGTCTGCTCCTGATGGAGTAAGAGGAATTCTTGGAATAAAGACGTCATCCCTTTTGCACATCCAGAAAGAATGGTAGCCTCGATAACGTGTGACATCATTTTCTAAATAATGCTCATCTGTTATGTTCGGGTTAAAATTTCATCAACATCAAAAATATATGAATTTTCATGGGAGTTATGGCCGTTATGCAAAGAATATAATTTCCAAATTTCATAAAGATCCATTCAGTACTTTTGACGTAGTCTTGGATAAGAAAACAAATGACTAATGTGTGTGTTTGTGTGCATGTGTATGTGTGTGTGATGGGTGTATATATCTATAGATATCTGTATGCATGTATCTATATTTATAAAAATGAGAATGTGTGTCTGTCTGTCTGTCTGTCTGTCTGTCTGTCTGTGTGAATCCCTAAAACTCGAGAACTACGCAACCA